>NW_017306875.1:439250-515108 GCF_000935625.1 Nanorana parkeri | reverse complement strand
GGGGGACAGCGCATTGCAGGGTATGTAGGCATTTAACGCTCCTAGAAGTGATTGCCATAAACTGTGCTGGAGGCTTTAATACTTGAAGACAGGAGAGCTCAAGCTCACTGATTACTGTCCAGGCAAGTATTCACTGTCTTCTGTTGCAATGATGCCTTAGATTTTTTTGCTGGGAATAGACAGAGCCATTTTCAGGAGGGTGCAAACTCATGTGATAGTATACAAAGAAGGGAAGGAGAGAAAGAATAGTGGAAAGTGACGATACAACCCAGGATAGACCTCAATATCATAAGATTAAACTATTTCTTCTCGTTATCACAGCAAAGTCTTTTTAAATGTTGGCACTGCTCAGTAATGACATCGATCAATAGTTATTCAGATTTGCTTTGATTTTCCGCCCTTCCATGTTAAAATGTCTTTTAAAGAGACAACTGGAATTTTAAGAATTTTAGAGAAGTGTACTTGTTTAGTGTTGTTCTAAAATAATTTGTCTTTTCTTTCTTTCTTTCTTTCTTTATTTTTATCTGTACACAGATGTCTGTAAAACATTTACAGACCTAGCTGTGTTACTTTGACCTGCCTGATATAAATAGGTCAAGGTAACACAGGTATGAATACTTGATTCAAGGGCAAAATAGTGCATTCTTGCATATGGTGGTCATGCCATATCATTAACCACTTGCAACCAGCTAGAAAGTAGGAATGAAATCAAAAACAAAAAGATGGATCAACATAACCCAGCACAATCCCTGATGTGTAGTTCTAATTATATCAACTGTTGGATGGCTTTATCCTTTTTGCAATTGAAAAACATTTTTGAAAGCATTTTTAAATTGCCAGAATTCTTTGGTGGGTAGGACCAGTACAAAGATGCTCATAAGACAGAGAAAATGCTTTTCTCTGCTGACAAGAATCCTACTGTTAAAAATAAGACAAATGTAGTGTTTCCACATAAAACTGAAGCATGTATATATATATGTATTATGTATGTATTATGCATGATCATACAATAGACAAATGAAAAAGGAAAAAAAAATCACTCATCTGATAAAAAATAGCCCAAAACATTCTGCTCTACAGATTGATCTTTTTCTGTGAAAATTCTGCTGCGTAACCTATCTTTCTACAGTTTTCACAAATGAACATGTTCCCATGTTTTTTGAGAGTCATGTCTTATAGCTGGGGATGCACAGATACTTTTCGAGTACCAATGCCAATACTTGGCATTTTCATGAGAACTATCAGGGTTGCAGGGGTTGCAGCTGGGGCCTAGCTCTGGCGCTCCACCACTGTCCTGAAATCATTAGTCGATATTGTTTTAGGAAAACTGTCACATGACAATAAACAAAAATGTATCAGTACTTGTAAGTACTTGGGCAAGTATCAGTACTCGTACTCGCAAAACTGGTATCTGTGCATTCCTTTATTTATATTTATAAAAACAAAATCATACATTAAAACAGAGATGTACAAATCCCAGGAGCTCCGTGTGCTCCTTACAAATGACAGCTGCCTCCTAATGTTTTCATTTTTCTCCAGTCTAGTCTTGGAGCTCGAAAAGTATCTGTGTTCTAAAATAATTTGTCTTTTCTTTCTTTCTTTCTTTCTTTATTTTTATCTGTACACAGATGTCTGTAAAACATTTACAGACCTAGCTGTGTTACTTTGACCTGCCTGATATAAATAGGTCAAGGTAACACAGGTATGAATACTTGATTCAAGGGCAAAATAGTGCATTCTTGCATATGGTGGTCATGCCATATCATTAACCACTTGCAACCAGCTAGAAAGTAGGAATGAAATCAAAAACAAAAAGATGGATCAACATAACCCAGCACAATCCCTGATGTGTAGTTCTAATTATATCAACTGTTGGATGGCTTTATCCTTTTTGCAATTGAAAAACATTTTTGAAAGCATTTTTAAATTGCCAGAATTCTTTGGTGGGTAGGACCAGTACAAAGATGCTCATAAGACAGAGAAAATGCTTTTCTCTGCTGACAAGAATCCTACTGTTAAAAATAAGACAAATGTAGTGTTTCCACATAAAACTGAAGCATGTATATATATATGTATTATGTATGTATTATGCATGATCATACAATAGACAAATGAAAAAGGAAAAAAAAATCACTCATCTGATAAAAAATAGCCCAAAACATTCTGCTCTACAGATTGATCTTTTTCTGTGAAAATTCTGCTGCGTAACCTATCTTTCTACAGTTTTCACAAATGAACATGTTCCCATGTTTTTTGAGAGTCATGTCTTATAGCTGGGGATGCACAGATACTTTTCGAGTACCAATGCCAATACTTGGCATTTTCATGAGAACTATCAGGGTTGCAGGGGTTGCAGCTGGGGCCTAGCTCTGGCGCTCCACCACTGTCCTGAAATCATTAGTCGATATTGTTTTAGGAAAACTGTCACATGACAATAAACAAAAATGTATCAGTACTTGTAAGTACTTGGGCAAGTATCAGTACTCGTACTCGCAAAACTGGTATCTGTGCATTCCTTTATTTATATTTATAAAAACAAAATCATACATTAAAACAGAGATGTACAAATCCCAGGAGCTCCGTGTGCTCCTTACAAATGACAGCTGCCTCCTAATGTTTTCATTTTTCTCCAGTCTAGTCTTGGAGCTCGAAAAGTATCTGTACTTGTACAGAGTACGGTACTTGGTATCAGTGCATCCCTACTTATAGCTGTGGGTACCTTAAGGCTGCATTCACACCTAGGTGTCAGCTTTTTTTGTGCACGGTTTTGCCTAGAGTAGGTTGATTGTTTTTGCGCGTTTGTTGCACATTTTTACACGCGTTATACGCGCTCCTTTGAGGACGTGCATCTTGACTGGCAGACCAAAACTATTGCGCTCAATGGGCAAACGCATGTCAAAAGATGCATACAAGTATGGGTTGGGCATTTTTCAGGTTTTACTATTGCACTTTATAGGGACCAACATGTGCAAATATGCCCCAAAGAAGCTCGGAATTTTTTTGAGCGACAGGCATTTTGCAGCTGGCGACAAAACGCCTAGGTGTGAATGAGGCTGTTGAAATAATGGAAACTTAGCTGCTGGGCGTTTTGTCGCTCATAAATATACGCAACAAAATGCCTAGGTGTGAATGGGGCCTAACATTCAAAGTGTAAGCACAAATCCAGTGATACATTGATTGCATTTATTACCTAATTTGTTTCAGCAAGGGCCCAATC
Organism: Nanorana parkeri; assembly: GCF_000935625.1. Taxonomy (NCBI): domain Eukaryota; kingdom Metazoa; phylum Chordata; class Amphibia; order Anura; family Dicroglossidae; genus Nanorana; species Nanorana parkeri. Next base: position 511,891 of record NW_017306875.1, on the reverse strand, counting down.
ACGCTACTGGGTTGCAGTAGTGCTAGGTAAAGTTTGCATTACCACAACATCTTAACACATTACGTTGCAAGACACAATACACTTGCATTTAGCACACCTCAATGCAAAGATATAAACCATCTGTACATTGTGGTACGATGTTAAATGTCAGCTTTATGCGGATTGTGGTGTATTTGCTGCCCATTAAAGTATAACTCCAGGAATTGTTTTATTAACCTTTGCAGTGGGGCTACCTCCGCACTGCAAGGGTTAAGTGCTCGTTTGTTTCCAGGTCAACAAAAAAAATTACTCACCCGAAGCTCCTTCTTAGACAGGTCTTTCTAACATCTCTTCCCCTCCTCTGCAGCTGTCTAAATCATCATGTTTTGTACACAGAGGGGGGCTTTAACAAAACTGGAGCAGAGAGAATCTGGAGCAGTTACCTATGGCAACCAATCTGCATTTCTCTTTAGTTTGTTCAGGTAAGATTTGAAAATGAGACAGAGAAGCGGATTGGTTGCAAATCTGCTCCAGTTTTTATAAATTCCCCCCAATTTATAGACGTGAGGATGCTGAAGAAGATTCCAATGCTGGAGGGAGTGCTGTGACAGCTGGCCAGCTTGGAGCTTTGGGCGAGTATCATTTTCTTATTTTAGCACCCAGATGCAAACGAGCACTTACCCCTTGCAATGCACCCATTATACAGCAATGCAGAATAATATCAAGCTACATACTATGTGTTGCTCATCAGGGCTGTGCAATTTTATCAGTGCTGCGTGCGGCGTCTCATCAGGACTGCATTTGGGTCTCTCCAGGGCTGCGTTCGGACAGGTGGGGGCTTTCCAGGGCTCTACTTTCATGAGTGCAAGTACTTGTGAAAATGCCCAGTATCAGCACCGATACTAGTATCGGTATCGGTGCTTCCCTAATTGGTATTATTCCAATCATTCTAAATATAAGTAGCACTTGGTTTTTTTTTCTAAACCAGTGTTCCTTTTTTTCCCTCTAGCATCTTCAGGTTATGGCAATGTCTTTGTGCTTTGACTGGCTGTCTGACCGGCTAGTTCTGTAAAGACCCAGGGCTTAACCCTTTTTGCGGTCATCAGTGGCTTGTGAGCCGCTGATGACAGCTATTAATTTAAAGGGGACAGTCTGCTGAACAGTTCTACTATAAGCTGATGGTCGCTAAAGCAACCATCAGCTTATAGTAGAACTGTAAATGCCAGGTCCATACGGCATACTGAGCTGGCCAGCTGGAAGCACTTTTGTAGCTCCGTATGCCGTACGTCCTTGGGTTAAAACAGGATGCCCATCTTTATATGTTTTTATGTTAGTACTGCTAATGTGCGATTTCTGGGAGCTACGGCTCCCATCTGTATCCAGTATGACGGTTCTGCTGTTCTTAATCTGTGTATGTTCTGTTGGACAAAAAGTAAAGAAAAACTGTTAAATAAAATCTGATGAAATATTTTAGCTTAAATAAACAAAAAGGTACTTATGTGCTGCTGTAAAGTACTGAGATCTTCTTTTTTTCAAGCCTTGAACCTCCCCTCGCTCAGTGAAAAATGAGTGAGGTGATGTTAGAGCCTCTGTAAATGTTTAAATGCTGTCTGGATCACTGTAAGGGGGGAAAACACATCTCTTCAGTTTCACCCATCACTTGTACAGGAAGTGAGGCGAAATCTCTCTCACATGGTCACAGCCAGCAATAAAAACTTCTGTCCCTACCTCATTCCTCATCAAAAAAGGTTTTGGTATTTCATTTTAACCTGCAACTGACCTTTTTTAAAAAATAAAATGTTAACAATTATTAAACTAAATGATTAATATAATTAATATTCTAGCAACTCTATTATTAGTGTTAATAATGGCTGAATCTTCATTGTCTTGCTCCTTTTCATCAGCACAGTGCTGAGATTTTTGTCTTTGATAAGATGATTATTTCCACCCCATTGTGATTATAAAAAACACATTGTCCACTTTGGTAACACGAATCGTACAATGTCCTCCTTAGAACTGTCAACTACTTTGAGTTGTGAGGGTCTGCTTCACTTTTCAGCCAAAAAAATGGGCTGAAAATCTCGGCTTATACTCGAGTATATACGGTAACTTGAATGAGTTGTTTAGGGAGAACCTTGCACTACATAGTTATTGGTAAATCTAAAGAGGATTTTTAAATCAGGTTGTAACATGTGTGGTCATCTTTAGACAGCTTTCTACCCTGGAGAGGATTTTTTTTTTTTTTAAATCAACAAAACCTAGGTCGTACCTCTTTTTTCACTCTCTGCGTCTGCATTTCTAATAGTCTGAGAGGGAGAACTAGAATTTATGGAAAAGGATTACATAATTTTTTTCCCCATTGAAATGTGTTGAATTGGCCTGAAGTTGGCATCAACAAGATCCCCACAGCAGTATATGTGCTCTATCTGGTGTGAGGATTTTAGGGTAAAGCCTTTGCATGGAAACTGCTTCTCCGTGTCTCTTCCAAAGTAAATATCAGCCTTACTGTATCATCCCCTTCTGGCACTGATGAAAAGCAGTTCTGTTTTCCAAATTAAATATGTACAGTATTTCGAGCTCCAGAAAGTAGAGAAGCATATACTGTATGCGCTGGCATTCCTCCCTTTTCATGCATTGTATGGAACATTTGCAGCAGGGAAGATTAAATCAGATAAGGCTCTTTAATCTTCTTTTTGCAATAAAATGTAGATTCCTGCAGACATTTGGTTTTGGTTATGTTATTTACTGTTTCAAGGAAAGCCAACATTTGTTTCATTTTTTGTGATTAATTACGGCAGAGGGAATGATAGGTTTTTCAGAGAGCTACCTTAAGTATATAGATTTTTTTCCAGGCTGCACATTAAATGCTGTGTCAGTACTTGTGCTACATAAATACCAATATTTAGTGACTTGCCAGCTAAAACATTTTTTTACTAGTTTTGCAGAGTGATGGAGGATTAGACTTCCTATCAGATTTTAAATGCCATCTATTTGATCATTGTCACTATGACAGGGGGTGAACTATCCCAATGGTGAAATCCCCCACTTGGAGAGCCCCTCTCACTCCCAGTAAGCCTCAGTTCTTGGGAGAACTTCTTCTCTCAGCTCTGAGAGGAGCAAACCATTTTCTGTTTCCTTTTGGGTCACTTTTTTCTTTTATTAAAGATTTATTTGGAAGCCCGGCTCCATGCTGATTGGCCGAGAAGCCGGCTCCATTTTCCCTCAGGGCACTGACGGTCAGAGGAAATCTCCCTCTGACCGTAATTTTCCAGTATCGGGGTAGGTATCAGAGCATTTAGGTGAGTACTAGTATCAGTGCATCCATAGTGTTTATCTACTGCTATGAGGAATTAATCATTATATTTAAGCATATGCCTAATTTGACAAAAAGATATACTGTATATGCATACACTCCCTCCCTGGAGCAGTGGGAAGTTGATGGGGGAATCAGTGGACTAAATGAGAGACATTTGAAACCTGTATTGATATCTTAAGAAGCAGCAGTTATTTCTTGGTCACAATGTTATAGACCTGTGGCTTTTCCATAACTTCTTAATTTATTCATTTGCACGCTATTGCCTATATCAAAGAAAACTTGTCACCAAATTTTAAAATTGCAGGTAAAACACAGAAAAATAATGTATTTAAAAGCAGTGGTTTTCCTTTTAATAAATAAATTTTACTTACTTGCAAGGTGCCTTTGAACTTTGAAAAATTTACTAGTTTGTCCCTATTCCACAGTCCCCTTCCCTTCTTGAATGTCATAGTCCCCCTTCTCCTCTTCTAGTAGTGTCTAATAGTGATGTGTGGGGTAAACCCGGTTCACTGGAGTAAGAGTCCAAGCCAGCGCAACACTGCGACTGACACCTCCCCCTCCTGGCCGAATCAGTTGCATCAGGGGCAATCACCATCTTTTTCTGACGTGTAGCTACATGGTGGGTAAGTCTCTGCCGCAACTGATTGGGCTGGGAAGGGGGTGTCAGTCACACTTTTCTGTGTGCTTGTGTGTACTCAGAACTGGGTTTGCACCAAGCCCCCACACATCACTGCTGTCTCATTACTTTCTCTGCTGCCCCAGCATCTCTGCCTTTCTCTTCCCTACATGGCTTTTTATGTAGCTGCTGGGAGAGAAGCGTATAGCCTCGCTTGAATGACAGCTCTGAGTCTGCTGGGGCTACTAACATCAAATCCAAAATGGATGCGCCCACTAGCGGTCTCAGGGCTTTTGGATTTCTACAAAAGGAAGGCTTTATATAATTATTATATAATCTTGTAGGATTACTTTTATTGAAATTAATGGCCTGGTGACAGGGTCTCTTAAATGAAGAAATACTCTAGACAGCGAATCGGAGGCAAGCAGTAATAAAAAAAAAAAATGGAATTCCACTTTGCTTAGGTTATTGTATTTCCAGAATAGTAAACATTTACTGCTAGTGTTGTAGTAGAAAATGTCAAAGTATTATGAAATGTGTTCACACTGGACTCTTTGATGGTATGTGCCACATTCTATTGGAGCCATGATATTAGCTGTTAGACGCTGTGATACTTTTGTATGCTTATTCTTTGCCACTGTGGACACGCTTCTTTTTAGCCTTACATAACATAAGGCAGCAGGAGGTTTTAAGAGAATTTGCAGGAAAGAATTCTGATTACCATGTCATTATGCTGAAAGAACATTCTTCGTCCAGTTGTTGACAGATCAGAACTGGATACTAGGGGATACCAGTTAGTTGAATCACAAGTGTTTTTAGAGAACTGTGCTCACACATTCACAGCTAGAATATGTATACTAGATCTTGCTGCATTTTTTTAGATTCTGCAGCTGTCAGTGTGCATCAAGGAAATAAAAAAGATAAAAACTACCTTTATTTGTGTTTTCCAACATGTCCTTTGACAATATGTTGAAGTATGGTATGATGCCTAAGTGCTTTATGTCAATGACTGGCAGGTGCGAACGTGCTATTTAAAACAAACCTGGCAGGCAGTAAGTCATATGCAAGAGCAGGGACGACAAGGTACCTGAGTTTAGATTTGTTAATCAGAGAGTATGCTCTCTGGGCCCCTCTGATCCTGCTTTAACTTTGTCACTAAAAGCTTGATTTCTGTGAATTTGAAGCTAAGTGCCTGCCTCCTCTTATCCCACTACCCAATAAAAGCACCCACCAAAGTGTGCTTTACAGGTAGAGCAGGGATAGGTGAGTATAGTTTAGCATCAGTGGCATGGTTTACCACTGGAGTCAGGGAAGATAACTCCTCCTCAAAGTCAGAGAAGTCATGAAGGTAACAAATTGAAACCAAAAGCAGAGGGACCCCCTCCCGAAGGGTCTTTTCTGTCTAAAAGTGGGCCCATTGAGCAGCACTTGTACTTGGCTGACAGGTTTAAGCTGGCCATACCCAGTAGAATTGTGTTAGAAAAAAATAGTTTTCCAAACGTTTGTTTCATTTTCTAATTGTTAATGGGGTCAAATTGACAATTGCTTTTAACCATAGTGACTAAAAAAAATTGAAGGAGCAGAAAGGAAAATTATTTTTGAACAAACAAAATTCTAACAGTGAATGTGTTTTTTTGTTATGAAAACTCCATTCATTGCAAAATCAAATGATGGCATTATCGAATGATCTGGCAGGATTTTTCTTGACATAAACTTTTGAAAAACTGCCAGGGTATGACCAGTTTTACAATGAAGGAGAAGAGAACGAGCAAGCTGTAATGAAGAAAAACATACAAAATAATAAAAATGTCATCCCACACATTAAAAAGCTATTACTGCTAGAAGCTGAGTTATTTTTTTCCTATAATGAAAGACCTTTATAAAAGTAAATTGAATCCAGGAATGGCTGTACTTTATTTTAAATAACAGTTTCTCAACATCTCTGTATGCCTGACCCCCATGCAGCTCCTGGATGCTACTGAGACCCTGAGTCTTGAGATTTCACCTGGTTTGCTTCTTGTAGGTGATTCTGGTAATGCAGCTTATATATGGAGAGTATGGTTTGCTTATTTTTATAACATAGAACGGTGAAGTAAAGGTGGAAGCTGTACCTATATTATCTTGAAAAACAAATTAATTCACAATTGATTTCCAGAAAATTAGAAGTATCGATTGACAGAGTACTGTACAGAATTGCTGAACCTTAGGGATCTATTTAAACCAATGCAGCATCTGCATTGCTGTCCTTTCCCAGGTTGCAGAATATTCTGTGATGTACAGCATTAATATGACTGAGAACTGACTTCTGATCCATTAGCAAGGAATGACTTAGAAATAGTTCTGAGACAAGCCATGTGTTACCACTATCTTTATTTTAGTCGCTGCTGTATTTCCTTTTCAGGTCTAAAACATATTATTTGACAGTTTAACCTTTAAAAATGTACTGCAGTGTATTCAGGTTTGTCAGAGTCTATGTGCTTGTCTTGGTCTGCGCGTTTCTGTGTTAATACTGTAGCGCTCACCCCCGAAGGAGCCGCTGGATGATCGGGTCTTCTGTATCACCTCTGTGACACACCACAAACAATGAATCCACAGCACACCTTGTGAGATTTTAAATAACTATTTACTGTATATAATAATCTGAATAGCAGTATACAACATCAACATTTATCTTTACACAGCATAACACAGAGACTGTATATGAGACATCAGCATAACAGTGATGATCAGTAAATGCGGTTATTCTAACTGTGAACTTGTTGGAAAGTAATCAAACTGTATATATAAACTTAGTCCCAATGTACCCGGGTACCTAACCCACTGGCCAGTGATAGTTTCTTCAGCTAGCCAACGTTGGGGCCCAATACAAACGGTGAAAATCTATGTGTACTTTGGCTGTACTTTATTTTAAATAACAGTTTCTCAACATCTCTGTATGCCTGACCCCCATGCAGCTCCTGGATGCTACTGAGACCCTGAGTCTTGAGATTTCACCTGGTTTGCTTCTTGTAGGTGATTCTGGTAATGCAGCTTATATATGGAGAGTATGGTTTGCTTATTTTTATAACATAGAACGGTGAAGTAAAGGTGGAAGCTGTACCTATATTATCTTGAAAAACAAATTAATTCACAATTGATTTCCAGAAAATTAGAAGTATCGATTGACAGAGTACTGTACAGAATTGCTGAACCTTAGGGATCTATTTAAACCAATGCAGCATCTGCATTGCTGTCCTTTCCCAGGTTGCAGAATATTCTGTGATGTACAGCATTAATATGACTGAGAACTGACTTCTGATCCATTAGCAAGGAATGACTTAGAAATAGTTCTGAGACAAGCCATGTGTTACCACTATCTTTATTTTAGTCGCTGCTGTATTTCCTTTTCAGGTCTAAAACATATTATTTGACAGTTTAACCTTTAAAAATGTACTGCAGTGTATTCAGGTTTGTCAGAGTCTATGTGCTTGTCTTGGTCTGCGCGTTTCTGTGTTAATACTGTAGCGCTCACCCCCGAAGGAGCCGCTGGATGATCGGGTCTTCTGTATCACCTCTGTGACACACCACAAACAATGAATCCACAGCACACCTTGTGAGATTTTAAATAACTATTTACTGTATATAATAATCTGAATAGCAGTATACAACATCAACATTTATCTTTACACAGCATAACACAGAGACTGTATATGAGACATCAGCATAACAGTGATGATCAGTAAATGCGGTTATTCTAACTGTGAACTTGTTGGAAAGTAATCAAACTGTATATATAAACTTAGTCCCAATGTACCCGGGTACCTAACCCACTGGCCAGTGATAGTTTCTTCAGCTAGCCAACGTTGGGGCCCAATACAAACGGTGAAAATCTATGTGTACTGTTAATGACAACAGCAGGCCGGAGGCCTCTCACCCATACACAGAGGGAGATGTGCGTCTGTAGCCGGCAGGGATGTCAGCAATTATCTTCTGTGATGAAGAACTATATATAGGAGCTGAAGTCTGATGTCATCAGGGGTTCTGGTCATCAGATTTGGCGTCCGTCCGGGCCGAGTCGCCGCCCACAATGGCCTCTCAGCAGGATGGCACCTCACTCACAGCCCCAGAGGATCCTCTTCCAGACATGAACAAACAGCCATTTACTCTGTGCAGCAGATGTCACTTAGGACTGCACGTGTGACAAGTGAGCACTGTCTCTCCACAAGCTGGCTGCACAACACAAGCAACAGCAGTCTGGCCTCCGTCTCCTCACACCAGACTCCCGCCAGCAACCTTTAGCCCCCAGAGTTTACTTCCCTTCTCCCCTGTAGCACTCTGGGAACTGTAGTTCAAGTATCCATTTTCATTTGTAATTCCTCAGTGGCTGTGTCCACAATCCCCACAAAGCTGTGCTCTCTGGCTCCACCTGCAGCTGCAATATCTTTTCTCTTAAAGGAGCTGATCCCATAACAGGGCTACAATACACTTTAGGCCTTACTCATAAACATTTTTAGTGCAGTCAATGTAATATTTAATAAGTTTTTTTTTTTCTTCTTTTAAATAGGTGCACGCTTATTTATTTGTAATAATGTGTTTTAGAGTTGGTCGCCTACAAAGAGGCTTTAGATGTGAACTCTCTAAAGGGTGAATTTGACCTCTTCCTGTAATAGTGTAGCTTCAAAAAATGTGTATTTATTTGTTTGGATAGTGGGGAGAAGGGTTTGAACTTCTAGTGGGTTTTTTATTGCTGTCCCCTTTGGAAAATGTTTCTCTACTTCCTTGTAACTCTGACACCGCAGGAGGTAAATAAATCTTTCCAGTGTTAACAGACAGCTCAAAAAGTTGACAGTGGTTTCAACTCTTCTCCATTCAAATGTTTAATGTGCTTTTATTGCTGTTGGTGGTCTGTTTGGAGAGATTTTCCTTGCTTTCTTTCCTGGTCTCATAACAGGAAGTGATTGGAAATCACACCAATTGGAACATAGATGGCAATAAAACCTTGCAATGGTTTTAACTCTGCTTCGTTCTATTCAACACTTTCAAAACAGAAACAATTTGTCTGGAGTTCTACTTTAATATTGTCAGCTCAGGTGTTCAAAAAACTTTAATTGCAGATTATGTGGCCTGCTGCATCACAGGTTTAATTATACCCTTCAGAGGGACATTGAACCATTTGAGGTGTGTGTCCACATAAGTGATCTCGACTACAGTTCCTGTTTGCATAAGTATATGTGTGTATATTGTATGGAGGTTTTCCCCACGGAGACTGGAATATTTTTCTACACATTGCTGATTTCCTGTTACTAACTAATGGACATGGCAGCGAGCCATGGTGCTAAAAATACTTAATAGGCAATAATATTTAAACTCCAATTCACTGCAAAGGCAAAAAAGAATCTCAAACATCTAAAGCGCATCAGTGTATATAAAGTTTAATTGCATAGTTTAATAATCACATTATACTTCTCAATCATGTGTGACGGTATATACAAAGAGAATTATTAGTATCGGAAAACCAAATTATTCAATGTTTTTTTTTTTAGTTTTCTTGTTCAGCATTTTTTGTTTTCACAGAAGCAAAATGACAACTTGTTCAACAGTGTTGGCAATAGACACATTACATAGGTGTTGTATACAGTGGTAGCAACATATTGGGTATGGCAGAACCTTTGCTCTGATAAAAAATAGTATTTTATTTATGAAAACAGGTAGAGATCTGAAATTTAAGGCGATTCCCTAGTAGTTCTTTGTATGAACTACGAATGCATCAATACCGTTTTTTCGGTATTGAGTACCGATATTTTGCTTTCGTTACTCGCCAGTTCTGATACTGGTGCTTCGGGTGGCATGGAGCCAGCTTCCAGGGCAGTCAGGAAGCCGGGCGGCATGTAATGACATGCTGCTCGGCTTCCTCATTGCCCGGGAAACCGGCTCCATGTTGTTTGGCCGTCTCGATTGTGATTGGCCCGGAAACCGGCTTCCCAGCCAATCAGCATCAGGAAGATTGGCCGGGAAGCAGGCTCCATGCTCATTGGCTCGCTTCCCAGCCAATCGGAACCAAGCTGGCTGTTTGGCCGGCTCGATGCTGATTGGCCGGGAAGCTGGCTTCCCAGCCAATCAGCAAGGAGTTGGGTGTTCGGCCAGCTCGATGCTGATTGGCCAGAAAGCTGGCTCCCCAGCCAATCAGCATTGAGCTAGCTTCCCAACCAATCAGAAAGCCGGGAGGCAGGTCATTACTCGCCACCCGGCTTCCTGATTGCGCAAGAAGCTGGCTCCATATTCCCCTATGGCACTGCCAGTCAGAGGAAATGTTCCTCTGACTGGAAGTTCCGCTATCAGAGGTAAGTATCAGAGCATTTGGGCATTTGTGTACAATAATATTGTGCAGTATATACACATACATATATATATATATATATTTATTAAATTTAAATTAGTGCAAATTAGTAAACAAAATATTACTGGTGAAAATAAATAATAACATTTAAAATATGCAATGCGATGTAACACTATGAAAATAAAACCACAGGATATTGTACTAGATATTAGTAAAACAGGACCATGTATCTAGGAAATGCAGCTCCTGAAACTCTCAGTAGGATGTGATCACAAAAGAATGTACAGATTTAACACGTGACTTACGCCAGCAAACAAATATTTAGAGCTCCAACTACTGGTATACATTAACCGGTAGGCAATACTTCTCTAATAGACAGGATCAGCTAATTAGTCTAAAATCTATCTGAAGTAAAAGACAAAGTCCAGCCAAGCTATTTTGTGTGCGTGTGTATATCTATATACAGACAGTCCCCGAGTTACATACATCCGACTCCTACTTACAAACGGAGGCTATTACTGTACAGCAGGAGTAGTTGTAATGTTATCGTGCTCGTACTGATGAGGAGTGTTCGCCTTTTTGAGTCTGGATTGTAGTACTGTATGTACATTACAGGAAGTTGGCTCTTGTTAGACATCCAGACGAGGGGTGCCCACCTCTTCTGGGTCACTGTGAGGTTTTTACTGCTGTCTGTATCATCTTTCATTAGAAACATTTAATCTTACTTCCTGTCCTTGCAACAACAGGAAGTGAGAGGAAATCTACCCCTAGGAAGGGAAATTCACTCCTGTAAGAGCGATCATGGGAAAAAGGTGTCTCCACTGAAGCTTTATCACCAATCCTTGTTTCCACGACAACCCAAAATTTTCAAAATCCAATTGTCACAGGGACAGAAAGTGAGGGGAAATCTTCTGAACTGGGGCACACACAGCAAAACAAACATTTTTGGCTGGAGTTGCACTTAAAAAATGTACCTGTTCCAACTTCCATACAAATTAAACTTAAGAACAAACCTACAGTCCCTATCTGGTTCGTAACCCGGGGACTGCCTGTATGTATATGTGTATATATATATATATATATGTGTATATATATATATATATACACACAATCAGACTAAACTCTTGGGTAGGAGCTTGAATTAACTTCCGTTCTATAACATAATTGATATTAGAGATAATTTTTACTGCAGCTAACATTTCTCTAATTCAATTTCGATGCTAACACTATGTCACCGAATGGTTAGATTAAATGGTTTAGTCAGATATATATGGGTACCATAAATTGCTTGCAAATAGATGCAAAATTATACTTTACTACTAATCTGGAAAGTTTTCGGTCTCAGTGATATTCAGCCTTGGTCAATTTAGTGACAGAAACTCCTTATCAGATGTTCAGGTTTTCTTCCAGTCAACTTTCGTTTTCTCTTCTCATTCCTCCCTGTTCAGTCTTCCTTCTCCCAAATTTATCTAAGCTTGTATCACCCAAAATTTTGGGAGGAGGAATTATCCCGACTATGATGTCACTACTCATCTCACTTTACTCCAAATTATACCCGGCATTACCTGAAGGAGACAGTCTTCGAATAATTTTGGATTTTTCTTTAACACTTCTGGACCTCGTCTTTTAGACGTCCTCTTGACCTTGGATTAATATAGGAACATCAATTTCAGAGATAACTAATTACTTGTCTAGAATTCTAGACATAAAATAAAAAACGACCATCTCTTTAAGACAATGGTGTATTATAGTGTAGCCCAGCAAATTTGAGAAGATCTAGCCTACTCCCTACAGTTTTTCATTTACCAGGTCTTATTGACAATGAAAGTTAAAGGGAATCTGTCATGAATATGGGAATGTCATTGTTGTTCTCCCACTGAAAATGCTAGTTTCCTTCCTGGGTCTTGCTTCAATATTTGAAACAATAAAAATGGTCCCTGGCACAATTTCAAACCAGCCAGGAAAAGTACTAAACTGCTTCAACTGCTCATAATTTTGATGCATACATTTGCAAACACATGTGGAAGCAACTCTGCTGTCAAGGCACTTTACAATGCACAGCAGAGAGCATGCTTCCCTGGAGGCCTTTCCTCCTCAAAGATACAACATCACACCTTCAGCTGAGCCTGATTTCTGTTTGTGCATTGATATAGCTGGGAACTCGCAATGCAATAAATGCAACACAAGTAGTGTAAATCGAGCCTGGCAAAAAGGGGGCCATCAGGCAATATTTTCTGTCTGTAAGCCCTGTTGTATGTATTTATTGAGATTTAAGCTTAATGAGCTTTGCTTACAAACAAGAATCATCTTGCCTAGTTGGAAGTCTTGTCAGCTCAATTAGTAACAAGAGTTCCTACAGTTAATGATTGTAAAATTATCACAGGGGTTAATGTCCTCAGACAAGTATGATCACTGGAGTTTTATTTTAAGCTACAGATAAAGAAGAGGAAACGTCAGGTGTTTATTGCCAGCTGTGACTTCGATAGGGGCATGTCTTTGTACTTTCTTCCCTAGTGACACCAAAACAAAAAGGTTAGGGAACTGGAATTAGCACGACAGGAAGACACAAGCACACCAATAAAGACCTGACCGAGATTATAAAACTTCACTACAATAGTGTTTTTGTTAAACTTCCTGTTACCAGGACAGGAAATGTGGGAAATCTCCGCAGTAGGGATACAAACAGCAGTAAATAAAAATAAAAAAATGACATGGGTTTTAACAATTTTGCACTCTGTCAAAAATGGGGGAAATTATTTTGAGGGCATTTATATTACAGTAGCTTTAATATATACCGTAAGACCAGTATAAAGCCTATGGAAAATGTTTTCTTAAATGTTTTTTGTCTTTTCTACAGCACGCAAAACTAAGAAGAAGATAAAAGGTATACAGCAGTCTAACACAACCGCAGTACGTGAACTACCTGAAAGTTCAGTGAAGACCATTGTCCCTGCCTCCATAGCACAACTTACACCTACTTTGATCTCCTTATTGGAGGCCATTGAGCCAGAAGTATTGTACTCAGGTTATGACGGCACCATTCCAGAGACTGCATGGCGTGTCATGTCCTCTCTGAACATGCTCGGGGGCCGCCAGGTGGTATCTGCAGTGAAATGGGCAAAGGCAATACCAGGTAATGTGTCATTTGAAATGTTTTGGTGTATTATAATCACTAAATCTTAAGGTAGCTTTAGTTACCACACAGAAGCTTACAAATTAACTTTTTGGGTGAAAAGAAAGAGAAAACTTGTACATGCCAGTTCAGGTGTTTTCAATAATGTCTGGTTCCTTTCACGCAGGCTTTGGTAGAAATATTGAAATCTATTATGATTGCACATGAATATATCATCGGCATTCTTTCTAAACTATGGGACTCTTCACCACCGTACATTTATTGTGTTTACCAGTGAATAAAGCTGAACTCCAAGCGGCTCAGTGTACATTTACATTTAAATGACATGTTTGTGAACGGTTTTAACTGTTCATCAATGGTGTAATCCAGACAACCCCTGCCAGACAACAAACAGGGCCCTGATTTGCTGTTTAGTTAGGCTCTCTCATTGGAAAGGTCTTACAGCCGAGCTTTACACTCAAAAATCTAATTCTGCCAATGCATTCCTCTATGTATGATGATTAATAATAGCATAGACATGTCAGGTGTAAAATGCTGTGATTTTGAAATTATTACACTTGCAGAGCATTCACTTCCTGCTTTGGATGGGCAAAATGACTTCAGTTTGCCAAAGCAATGCACACTGGGATTGCCTTTGTCATCAGCAGAGCATTGAAGGAAATCTCATCTGTAATCTCACAAAATCTCAGGGGAAGGCATTTTCCTCCCCTGAGTTGATGTGCATGGTCACATGCCTAGTCACATGTCTAGTCACGTGCCAGAAATCCAGGAAGTAATAGGAGAGCTAGTAACCTGCATTTAGTAAACATGACAACTGTCAGAAGACTGGGAAAGAAAAGAGAAATAAAGTATGCAAAAAATGCAAAGCCTGTAGTTATCTAGAAGTATGTGTTTTGTAGATTGTCATTACTAAACATTTCTAGAGGTGTTTTTGGTGTTATTTTAAAGATATGGGTAAAGATCCACGTTAACACCACAAGTGGGTGAGACTTAAGGGTTAATTTAGTAAAAGCAAATAGGCTGTTCACTTTGCAAGGCAATTTTCCTTTAGCTTTGTAAATGTGGTGAAAATTCACTCTGTAAAGAATACCCAATCACGTGCAAGGAAAATAAACAGTATTTTTGCTTGCACATTATTGGATGATGGAAGTCAGCAGAGTTTCACCCTATTCACTAAGGTAGGGGGAAAATCCCTTGCAAAGTGAACAGCCTGTTTGCCTTAGTGAATCAACCCCTTGAGCTCCCTTAAGCTTTTTGTTGTGATCAGCGCTTATTGTCAGGCCACCAGCAGCCTGCTACATGGTCAGAGAAAGTTCAGTAGCAGTGCACTGGTGAGGTCCACTCTATGCTCTCTTGCAATGTTATGTGCAATGCAGTAGGACCCTAATAGGCTTACAGTGCTGAGACGCCATTTCCTAGTCTGCATGCTGCTGTACAGAAGGGTTACAGCAGGGGTGCCCACAAGGTCGATCGCGATCTACCAGTCGATCGCGTAGCGATCACTGGTAGATCGCACTGTCCTCTCCTCCCGCCGCTTCTCTGGATCCCCGCTGCTCTCCCCAGCGGGGATCCGAGAAGAAGTGAAGGAACCGGCGGCGGGGGAGGACGGAGCCGCTGTCACAGAACTAATGAAGAGCGGTGAGGAGAGAGAGAGAGAGAGAGACGCTCGGCCAGGATCTGACAGCCGGCGCCTCTCTCTCCCCTCACTGCTCGTCACTAGTATGTACCAATCCTCTGACCCCTAATATTTCCCCGAAGCCATACCAAGAGATTAAAAAAAAAAATTACGAAAATTAAAAAAAATAAAAATAAATAATGCAAATGAAAAAAAATAGAAATAAATTTAAAAAACGTTTTTTTTCTTGCCTCAGGCGCAAAAGGAGCTGGCTACGGCTATGCTCCCGTGGTGCTCGTGCGGCTGCCGGCTGAATGTGTCAGACACTGCAGATGGAAAGTTGCAGGACACCCCATGTGCAACGTCGGCCACACGAGCACCACGGGAGAACAGGACGCCGGGACCTGTAGGGCGCATTGGAATGTAAGCCAGCCGACTCCCTGCGTTCAGGTGCGGAAGGGGTTGTGGAGCTGTATTGAAGTCAATGGCATCGCCCACATTGCGATCGCCCACACTCGGAACGCAGGCACATTAGTGCCTGCATTCCGGTCCAGTGTGATCTGCAAAAATAGTGCTCACAGAATTTTTGCGGATCGCACTGGACTGGAACACAGGCACTAATGCAGGCAATCGCACTGTGGGCGAGCAGCCTGGCTGCGGTGCCATTGACTTCAATGCACCGCCACGCCCCCTCCCGCCCCTGAATGCATGTGTTTTTTCATTGGTAGATCTCAATGAGCTCGTCATTTGAAAAGTAGATCTCCAGACGAAAAATAGTGGGCGCCCCTGGTTTACAGGAACCTAGTATAAAGACAAGGGACAATTATGGGATATGGCGACATTATAAGACATTCAATACTCTTTATAGGACAACAATTTGTGTGGCAGAATGTATTCCTATTATACACAAATAAAGTCTCCTGTGTATAGACACATTTGTTATTCTCTTGCTAAATTTGTGGTAGAAGAAATATGTTTTAGTGCTTTGTCCTTGGAAACAAAGATTTACTAGTGTTTAATTCTTTTCAGGCTTTAGAAATCTGCACCTGGATGACCAAATGACCCTTCTGCAGTACTCATGGATGTTTTTGATGGTGTTTGCCCTTGGATGGAGGTCTTATAAACAGTCCAATGGGACTGTGTTGTATTTTGCTCCAGATCTTGTCATTGATGAGTAAGTAAAAAGTATTTGGCCTTCATAAAACCTACACCATTATCATTATTTACATGGAAGGCATGTATGAAAAGAAACCCATGATGTGCTGTAGGAAAGAAGCTCTCATTTTAAAACTGGTTCTGACATCCCTAAACTAAATCCTCATTTTCATCAATAGAACAATGTTTTTACTATTTCATTTTGGTTAAACAAAAAACAAACAGTTGCTTACAGAGCAGAGTTAAAAATGATAGTTGTCGGCTTTTTATGTGCACAGATTTGTTGTTTGTGCTGTAGGATGATTGGTAAACATCTGAAAACATAAATACATAAACAGAGTTTCAACTTATTTTATATACCATATTTTGCGCACCTGACCACAGGTCGCAGGGAGGGTAGGAGTCTGTGATAGCTGCAGTTAGTGATAGCTGAGACAGGTGGCGCTGTGATTACAGCGCCACGGTCTTGGTGATCACACAGAGCAGACGAACAGACAGGGGACCCCGAAAAACCACGGCGGGGGAGGGCCCCACACACGATCGCATCCGCCGCTCGATTTGATACAAGTAATATGATTAGATCACTTGTATTAAACGACCACAGGTCTCAGGGAGGGTAGGAGTCTGTGATAGCTGCAGTTAGTGATAGCCGAGACAGGTGGCGCTGTGATTACAGCGCCACGTTCTCAGTGATCACACAGAGCAGACGGGGGACCCCGAAAACCACTGCGGGGGAGGGCCCCACACACAATCGCATCCGCCTCTCGATTTGATACAATTAATCTGATTAGATCACTTGTATTAAACGACCACAGGTCGCAGGGAGGGTAAGAGTCTGTGATAGCTGCAGTTAGTGATAGCTGAGACAGGTGGCGCTGTGATTACAGCGCCATGGTCTCAGTGATCACACAGAGCAGACGAAGAACGGACGGGGGACCCGAAAACCACGGCGGGGGAGGGCCCCACACACGATCGCATCTGCCGCTCGATTTGATACAAGTAATCTGATTAGATCACTTGTATTAAACGAGCAGGGGCTCCCACTGTACATTTAGCTCTGCTTGTCAAGAGCAGGGCTGAATGTACAAAAAAACTACTTGCCCGGCGCCCGAAACTGCATGTCCCGGGCGTGGGGGATTTGCTCCATAAGACGCACAGACATTTTTGCCCCCCTTTCGGGGGAAAAAAGTGCATCTTATGGAGCGAAAAATACGGTAATACATAAATGTAAACAAAATATTGTGCTCACAAAATCTCTATATCAAAAGGGATGTGAAATCAATATATACAGGACTATTCATAAACGGGTAAAGAGTTTGGAGAAGGCAGGAGACGTGAACAATCTAGGTCAAAAGTGCAATAATATTTGATTCATGGTATTCCCAAAATCATATCAAACATCTGCCACATTTAGTGATTGATATTCCACATCATGGGATTCCCACGGTGCATGGTTCACTAACAAGCAGACAGAGACAATTCCATAGTGTAATACCGTTTATAAAAAACAGAAATTAAAAACAGCAAACTCACTTTCATTCAGGATGTGCACAAAGTACCATGTGTATTGCATTAGGCATTTGAAGCAAGGTATTATTATTGAAGGACATTAGTCCTTAAGGGTTACGTTTATAATGAGATCAGACGTATCCTGTGGGCGCCCCTGAGAAAGTATTTGTGACGAAACGTGTAGGACATGGCCACATAGGATATGTCATTATGTTAGGTCCCGTTTGCTTGAAGGATCAAAGTGGCTGAGCGACTATATGCTGGAAGTGTACTTGTTTCAGGCATTGCCGGCTATGCTGTATTGTCGTTCTTTGCCACGAGGCTTTATAACTTATGCAATGCACATGGTGCTTTGTGCACATCCTGAATGTAAGTGAGTTTGCTGCTTTTAATAAACAGTATTATGCTATGGAAGTGTCTGCTTGTTTTTGAACCATGCACTGTGGAAATCTCATGATGATGGAGATGAATCTCTGAATGTCTCAGATGTTTGATCTGATTTTTCGGAATACCATGAATAAACCAGGTCCAGCAGCTCTGGTGAGTGTTTCTCCTAACCGGGTGGTGGATTGCTTTTTCATCTGGGTGTATGCACAGAAGAGGATTAGACGTCTCTATGAAGACACATTATTTTGGACTTTCAATTCACTTTATACCTTTTGACATAGAGATTTTGTGAGCACTATATTTTGTTTCAGTTCATATAATATATGAAAAATGTTGAAGGGTTATTTATGTTTTGATATTTTACTGTGATCATTTTTAAACAGCTTCTCATTTCAAGGGTCCATTTGTTTTTGTATCACATCATCCCACGTAGCCCATTCTGATGAGGTATATGTATATGCTAATTTTGGATACAGTAAGGAAGGGTCAGAACGTCTGTCAGTTTTTACTGCTCTTTAACTCTGTAAGGAGATTTCTCTCACAACTTGTGTGTACACCAGAGCAGGAAGTGGCATGAATTCTCCCTAGTTGGGAACAGCAGGAAAAACCTAGCAGAGTTTCTAATATATATATATATATATATACATAGATAGATAGATAGAGAGAGAGAGAGATTTAATATCTATGGATATATATCTATATATACACATACATATATTTTAAAGTTTAACTTGAGGTAAACCGCTAAATACATTTGTGAGCTCTTTAACTGCCAAAGGACTCGTATTTTTGTATTTTTGTCCTTCCAGTTGTGGGATTTACATAGCTAGCTCTGCCACACAGCATAGCCCTGTCTGGCAGGGCAAGAGCCTGTTTTGGTCTGCTGCAGTTAAGCAACATTTACAGGTTGTGCCTGTCCCCTAGCCAGTGACTGGACAGTAAAAAGAGACGCAGGAGACAGATGAGCTCATCTCATCTCACCATGCTCTCTCCTATGAGTATGCCCTGGAGAGCACCTGATCACTACAGCACAAAGTATTGTCCTCTTGAGCTGCTTCTTCCTCCCCTGGTCTGACTTCTGCTGTGCAGCTCCTGCCAGAGGTTGTAGTTACATTCAGGTGCTTACACTGCTTGCAATCAAAATATACTCTCAGTTGAGGGCCATCCTATATCAAGTGTAGTAATATATTTCACTTGTGGTACATTCACAAATAGTACAGAAATAGTAATGACAAAACATTTGCCAAGCAAATTCTCTGCATCCATACATCCAATAACCTCTTTTCAGAAATGCAGACATACCATTACATGTGAGCTATGTATCTGACAACTATCGTTTTGAAGTTCCTAACTTGTCAGTCACAGTATACAGACATCAGAGCTAACCTACAGTAAATACCATATTTGAAACAAAAGGAAGAGTTCTCATATTGCTCAACCCTTTTTCTAAAACACAGACACTTTCTATCGCTCTAGCTTTCATAAACAATTCCCATTTCCAAAATTAAAGGAGAACAACCAATTGATGAAATGTCAATCTTTTGCCGAATGTTAAATGCTAGTTGTGGCTTCAGGACGCATCTGCTTTGATTGTCAACAGTAGGGCTCACTGTTTATGTTAACAAAGGCCATGTTTTAGAGGATCTTATAACAAAGCAAACGCTTAACTAAAGCTGGGTATATATGGTTAGCATTGCCTTCAAAAAGGGCTTTTCTTTTAAGAATCTTATTTTGATTTCGTAATAGTTAATGAGATCAGTTTGATGACCAATTTTGTCCGTAGTGGCGCAAAAAAAATTGAAGGAGCAGAATGGAAAATGTGTGTTCAGGCCAGGTTCACACCATTTTCCAGACCAGATCTGGAACGCGGTGCATTGGGTTTTGCCGCCATTTTTCTGTGTTCCAAAGTGTTTTTTTAATATTAAAATTAAGCTTTCAGGTGCGGTCCACACCATTATTTTCCAGCACTGCCTTAACCCTCTTGGGCATGAAGTTCAGAGGTTGCCACTGGAGTCCTCTTCCTCTCCTCCATGATGACATCACGGAGCGGGTGGATGTTAAAAACCTTGCGCTCTTCCACCTTCCGTTTGAGGATGCCCCACGGATGCTCAATAGGGTTTAGGTCTGGAGACATGCTTGGCCAGTCCATCACCTTTACCCTCAGCTTCTTTAGCAAGGCAGTGGTTGCCTTGGAGCTGTGTTTGGGGTCGTTATCATGTTGGAATATTGCCCTGCCGGCCCAGTCTCCGATGGGAGGGGATCATGCTCTGCTTCAGTATGTCACAGTACATGTTGGCATTCATGGTTCCCTCAATGAACTATAGCTCCCCAGTGCCGGCAGCACTCATGCTGCCCCAGACCATGATACTCTCACCACCATGCTTGACTGTAGGCAAGACACACTTGTCTTTGTACTCCTCACCTGTTTTCCACCACACACACTTGACACCATCTGAACCAAATATGTTTATCTTGGTCTCGTCAGACCACAGGACATGGTTCCAGTAATCCATGTCCTTAGTCTGCTTGTCTTCAGCAAACTGTTTGTGGGCTTTCTTCTGCATCATCTTTAGAAGAGACTTCCTTCTGGGACGGCAGCCATGCAGACCAATTTGATGCAGCGTGCGGCCTATGGTCTGAGCACTGACAGGCTAACCCTCCACCCCTTCAACCTCTGCAGCAATGCTGGCAGCACTCATACGTCTATTTTCAAAAGACAACCCGAGGCCTGTTCTGAGTGGAACCTGCCCTGTTAAACCGCTGTATGGTCTTGGCCACCGTGCTGCAGCTCAGTTTCAGGGTCTTGGCAATCTTCTTATAGCCTAGGCCATCTTTATGTAGAGCAACAATTCTTTTTTTCAGATCCTCAGAGAGTTCTTTGCCATGAGGTGCCATGTTGAACTTCCAGTGACCAGTTTGAGAGAGTGAGAGCGATAACACCACATTTAACACACCTCACACCTGCTCCCCATTCACACCTGAAACACTAACGAGTAACATGACACTGGGGAGGGAAAATGGCTAATTGGGCCCAATTTGGACATTTTCACTTAGGGGGTGTACTCACTTTTGTTGCCAGCAGTTTAGACATTAATGGCTGTGTGTTGAGTTATTTTGAGGGGACAGCAAATGTACACTGATATACAAGCTCTACACTCACTAGTTTACATTGTAGCAAAGTGTCATTTCTTCAGTGTAGTCACATGAAATGATATCATAAAATATTTACAAAAATGTGAGGGGTGTACTCACTTCTGGGAGATACTGTATATGTCCTGCCAAGACCCTTAAGAGAACTATGGTGAAAAACACTTACCCCATAGTTCTCTTTTAACTTCTAAAGTGCAAGAGGGACTTCCTACATTGAACACCATTTTGTTTTGTTTTTTTCGTTACTGCTTTTCTGAACTCTAGGGTCAGGAATGTGCTTGAATATTTACTGTTATGAATGGCGAATGTGTGACTTTAGCATGATGTTTTACTCGTTTCCCCCGTAGTCATCATGTTATATTTTTGAATCTTTATAAATGACGGAAAACCATGCCTTCACTTTTTGCTGACCTATATGTGTACAGTAACGTGAATCTGATACACTCCGCTATAAGTTCACTATTTCAAGGTCAGGGCTGTAATTATTTGTGGCATGAATGCAGCATGACTCAGTAGACTTTATTCCTGCTGATAATTATTTAATGGTGCGATCTTCGTTATTGTGCTAATGAGCGTCCCATGCTGTTTTCATGTAAAACAGCTGATATGTTTTTACAATGCTCCCAGTAAAGTAAACACAGAACCTTCACTTTAGATACCACATACAATATGTATTTCTATAGTGTCATATATTGTATGTGTGTGTCACAGGGATTCCCAAAGCATACACAATACATCAAGTAAGCCTGTGTATGCAAACCTTAATGTAAAAAACATTGAGGCATTTATAATAAAGCCTGTGATAAAAAAAATATATACCGTATTTTGCGCTCTATAAGGCGCACCTGACCATAGGACGCAGGGAGGGTATGGTTCTGTGACAGCTGAGACAGGTGGCGCTGTGATTACACCCCCACGGTCTCAGTGATCACATAGAGCAGACGA
Organism: Nanorana parkeri; assembly: GCF_000935625.1. NCBI lineage: Eukaryota > Metazoa > Chordata > Amphibia > Anura > Dicroglossidae > Nanorana > Nanorana parkeri. The sequence goes on along the minus strand of NW_017306875.1, from coordinate 489,770 downwards.
AGAGTGGAGGTTGCTGCTGTATGAGAATACATTTGCAAAATGGATACGGTACCCTTACAAGCATATCTGTTGTCATTTGCATAATATGGGATTTCAGCTTTCAAGCTCCCAAATCTGTTGTGACTGGCAAGTAGGTGTGATGACAACAAGATATAAGCAGAAACCCTATCACATCTATCACATCAAGCTTTAAATCAAAGTTGTATCTACAAATTTGTGTCCCATCTTCCATGTTTATCAATTACCATGACATAAATTAGAACAATGCTTGTATGTGACCATTCAAAGCTAGTAAGAAAGGGGTGTTGGATGCTGAAATAAGTTAAGTACCTGATGACTCAATGTCCAGAAATCTTCCAGAAAAGCACATAGGAGAGATGCATTCACCCCCACCAGACAGGAAATACAACTGTCACCTTTATCCTCCAGTCACTGATTGACAGTATAATAATGCCATATGTCATGTCTAATGAGTGTTTATGTGACTAAATCACATGTTCCCAAGTTGAGCCTCTACAGCAGTTCCTCCTACTAGGTTACATCTTTCGAAATAGAACATTGGACAGCAAGATCATGTGACCTGATATTGGAAGAACATATTGTGGTGCTTTCACTTTCTATTTTTATAGGTGCAGGCTTTTATTGCTTGTATTAGGGAATTCCCTACTAAACCATATTTTTATGTCTGAAGGTATAAGCAGAAATGCATGGATTTGAAACTAAAGGGTTAATGTGCATTGGCTGAGGGTGCAACAGCAATGGGTTAATGCGGTTAATGTGAGGCGTTAAATAAATAATGAATGCACTTTGATTGGAAGGTTTACAGGTAACAGAAATTGACTCACCCAGAAGTCAGAGAGGAGTCAGGTGAGCTCCTACTGGGATAGGAACGGACGGTGTGCAGGAGTCAGGAGTACTACCCCAGAATTTAAAGTGAAGTCAGGTGGTGTGTGTGTGTATGTGTGTGTGTGCGTGAGCGCTGGAGGCACACAAAGATAACCAGGGAGGCTGGGAGAGAACTGGTGAGGCTAGGAGAGCCATGAGGCTAAGGGGCTGCCAGTACAAGTGTGGGACAGCACTACAGAGAGGACCTGTGGGTCAGAAGTGCTAACGTTTAAATTGGAGGCTGTACATATGTTATGTTGCAAGTATTGCATGGAATGTTATGCTGAACAACCCCTGTGAGGGTATCCAAGGTGGACGTACAAACTTTTGTTTGAATAAAAGTGGGCTACCAAGCCCTTAAACAGAAGATATTGTGAGTGGTCTGCATCCTTAAGCACTCACCGTGTGCTAATATCCCCAAACATCACAACATGTATAAGAATAGTCAATTATTTGCTAACATTAGTATGAAATTATCCATACTTTTTCAGTCCTTAAAGCAATGTAAATTGCTTTTTTTCAGACTTTAGAATTTAATTTAGCTCATCAGTCTCCCTCCTACCCTGGTTCCCATAGCAGCCGTGTGGGCTGTTATGGCTGTAGTTGCACCACTGGTTCCATAGACTCCATGCTAAAATATAATATTTATTTTATACATGCTTTTAGCCATAATGTGCTTGTATGCAGAATCATTTTACAGTTTCTACCGTCATGAAAAGCCTGCTGATCGTCAATCTTTTTTGTCATGCCTTCACTTCCTCTTTAATGATGCAAGGTAGAAATAATTTTTGATTAATAAGAAGCTGCAAGCAATTGTTCTCTTATCTGCATAAACTGCTCATTTTGGTTTCTTTAATATGGGGTTGTTATACTGTTTGTTTTATTGGTCCTTTGCCAATGTGTTTTTGTTTTGTAGTACTCTTAAAAACAGAAAGTAGTATATGTGTAATGTAAAAGCAATGTTGCTGCATTAGAGAGAGACATCATTAAGTTGTGAGGCATGGGTACACTGCGTGAAAGCACCAGTACACACTACTCTGTGAGCTACCTATAATGGTTTTTTGATAGCGTAGTTTTTGTCTGTTATATTTTGAAAATAGTGTAGCATTTTTAGATGTTAATCTCCTTAGTGAGCGTACTGCTGAAGAGCATTACGTCTGTTAGCACATACTCAGAGCTGTGACTTGGAATCAAACATTCCTTCCTCCAACTGTATCCCTTTTATGGCTTCTCTCTGGGTTCATATTGCATAACCAGAACAGCAGAGTGCTGTAAACAGCACAACTGTAGCTTTTATTTTAAGAGGGGAAAAAGTAAATTCACACACACTTACACAAACACACAAAAAGTATTGGGACACCCCTCCAAATAATTGGATTCAGGTGTTCCGTGAAATTTCCTTGCTACTAAATATTCCACGGTCAACTGTTAGTTGTATTATAACAAAGTGGAAGCAACTGGTAACAACAGCAACTCAGCCATGAGGTGGTAGGCCACATAAAATGACAGAGCGGGGTCAGCGCATGCTGAAGTGCACAGTGCGCAGAAGTTCCCAACTGTCTGCAGAGTCAATAGCTACAGACCTCCAAACTTCGTGTGGGCTTCAGATTGGCACAACAACAGTGCGTAGAGAGCTTTATGGAATGGGTTTCCATGGCCGAGCAGCTGCATCCAAGCCTTACAGCACCAAGTGCAATGCAAAGCGTCGGATGCAGTGGTGTAAAGCACGCCGCCACTGCACTCTAGAGAAGTAGAGACGTGTTCTCTGGAGTGACGAATCACGCTTCTCTGTCTGGCAATCAGATGGACGTGTCTGGGTTTGATGGTTGCCAGGAGAACGGTACTTGCCTGACTCCATTGTGCAAAGTGTAAAGTTTGGTGGCGGAAGGATTATGGTCTAGGGTTGTTTTTCAGGGGTGGGGCTTGGCCCCTTAGTTCCAGTGAAGGGAACTCTTAAGGCATCAGCATACCAAGACATTTTGGACAATTTCATGCTCCCAACTTTGTGGGAACAGTTTGGGGATGGCCCCTTCCTGTTCCAACATGACTGCGCACCAGTGCACAAAGCAAGGTCCATAAAGACATGGATGAGCGAGTTTGGGGTGGAGGAACTTGACTGGCCTGCACAGAGACCTGACCACAACCCAATAGAACACCTCTGGGATGAATTGGAGCGGAGACTGCGGGCCAGGTCTTCTCGTCCAACATCAGTACCTGACCTCACAAATGTGCTTCTGGAAAAATGGTCAAACATTCCCATAGACACTCCTAAACCTTGTGGACAGCCTTCCCAGAAGAGTTGAAGCTGTTATAGCTGCAAAGGGTGGGCCAACTCAGTATTGAACCCTACGGACTAAGACTGTGATGCCATTAAAGTTCATGTGCGTGTAAAGGCAGGTGTCCCAATACTTTTAGCAAACATGCCAGCAATGTACACAGAGAATACATGAAGCAGGTATATGCAGTTGCTGTATAGGAACACAGAAACTTACATTTTTTTAGTTTTCCTCTAAATAACCTTGTGTGTGTGTATTACAACTCTACCCCCATTCATTAGTATTCATAGTGGCAACCCTCCTACACAGTGTATTGTGTGTAAAGGCAGAGCTGGTGTTTAGTGATCCTGTTACACAGAATCACAGTGAGGGGGAGAGCTGTTTACAGCCTTCTTTGCAATCCATCCCTGGTGTCAGACTGAATTTTCTGTGGAGCATATTTTTATTTTCTAGGATTCAGACCTAATAAAAAGTTCATTAAAAAAAAATGAAGAAAGCAGCAATGTGAGTCATGAAAATGTGCACACGTATACATTATTACTGCACATTTATATTACCACAATAAATGCTAACCACTTACACAGTTCAATCTAACCAAATGTTCACAATTCAAAGTGAACATGAACTCTGGCCAGCCATATATACATTCTTTTGTATAAATCTAATATGTAAGCTGATTGATGTGAGAGTGTTGCTACAAAGTGTGGCATCACCAGTGTGTATGTTTTCAGTTTGTACATGACTAAAGAATGAGTCTAGATAACTTCTGACCTTTTCAGTCATTGGAGGATTAGTTTTGATTTACATGCTTTTGTGGCCAGTCACCCTGTTTCTCTGGTACTTGTTTAACCCCTAGCGATCTGTGAGAAGTCTCCTGAACCCTGATGGATGAAGGCTTAGGCCTACTGGTCCAGAAAGTGCACATTTATATCTTGCTGTTGAAACTTAGTGTTCAAACCACAGAATTGACCGTAAATTTACACTATTTATCTGATGCCCTGAGCTTGCTATTCATTCAGCAACAGGGCAAGAAGGAAGCTAACTACTGTTGACCTGAGAATATTATAAATTATTGGTAATTGTAACTGTCAGCAGGGGCTGCTGATTGTAGAATTGGGACCTGAAGTCTTCTAGAGCGAAGGATATGGATATAGGTTTACAGTACAGTAGAACATCCAAGGACAGAGTCTGGTACAGAAACCATAAGCAAAAGCAGATAATCATACAGGGTTGGGTCTAAAAATAAGCACTGGTACTCAGCTAATCCAGGGCTTAAAGGCAAAAGATGAATTTAAGATGGCAGTAGATGCATTTAGTGATACTCAGATATATCATTAGGAGTTACCACTCATTGGATTGTTAATCTATGTGATTGAAAGATGAGACTCAAAATTTGGAGCCCATATGCAGGGCTGAGGCACAGCACAAGAAATATCCAAGCAACACTAGCTGGCCTATACAATCTGGCTGTATAGTCTCCTTTAGACCTACCATAAACTATTTAGTGCAAGGCCCTACTTGACTAGATACAAACTGAATAGATTTTGTTTTTAGATTTGTCTTCACATGACATAGTTTTGGTACATCTAAAGGAGATTTTGCAATCAGATTGTAGTATGACCATTTTCGAGACTAACCCAATGTATGCGTTACTGCATGCATTATCATCATGTCCTTTTCTAACTTCCATCTGATATACCTTTAACTTCTCTAAAGCATGCAACTGTCAAATCTTGCATTATGCTTTATTTCCCTGTCTTCTTACAATTATATTAAGCATTAAAGGTTATCAGTTGCTCTTTTCAGTAATTTGAGGTCACTATAAAAGCTGAGAACAGTGCAAGCTTTCTTTCAAAGCAAAAAAACATTTGCTATAATAATTCTCTTAACCTCTCATCTGTTTTTCATCATGGATGAGAAGTATAAAAGCAGTTGGACAGATTTAGGGATTGTTGGAATATAAAGAATCCCATAATGGATTTCAGAATATTTGCAGAAAGTTAGACTCATAACAAAGAGAGCACAAATTAACTATCTTCTGAAATAACCTATTTGTGTAGTCCTGATACAAGTAATCAAGGAAAACCCACAATGATACTATGTATGCTTGAGTGTGACATTTCTTGCAGTCAGGTTTGAGAAATCCCTATTCTGTGTTTATCTGTTCCTATTCACACAGCATACTCCAAAATATTCAAAAAATACACATTTCTTACCTTTTCTTTGTTTCTTTGGTGAAGGCCTTTATGCAGATGTCAGATTACTCTGAGCAGTTTGAGAAGGAAAGTAGAGGGTTAAACTGAGAGACAGATTAAGCTTCTTCTCATTAACAGTGTTTCTAAGTCTTTAACCCTTTGTTAGAACAGACAGTGTTTAAATTTAATTTACAACTTATAATGAAATCTCCCAGCACAGTACAGACAGAATGTGGAAATACACTTTAGAGTGACACTAAAATCAGTAGTTAAATCTTAAAAATACATTGAAGTACCTTAACTATGAACAAAAATGTATCTTATTTGTGTATCGCTCAGCTGTAGATCCTCAAATCATCTCTGAATTTGTGCTGACATTGTACTTCCCTCTGAAGGGTGGCAAAATTTGTTCCCTATGGTCCATGTGTGTTGTAAAGTAGCCACCACTCCAATCTCGCTCCTGTGATGGACTATAATCTCGCATTTAGTTTACTAATTTGTATTGAGATTGTAGTCTATCACAGGAGTGAGCTTGGAGCGTTGGCTACTTTACAACACACACAGAGACCATGGGGAACAAAAATAGCCTCCTTCCAGGCTAAGGACAGTGTCAGGACTAATTGAAAGGTGATTTCAAGATCTACAGCTGAGTGATACACAAATAATCTACATTTGTATTCATAGTTAAGATACTTAAATGCATGTTTAAGGTTTAACTCCTGAGTGTAGTGTCACTTTAAAGCTGAACTCCAGGATAAGCAATATTGTCTAAATATAACAAGCATGTTTATTCTTTCTGGCATTTTTGGTGAGCTTTACACATGATCTATCTACATAAGGGCTCAAAATTTCAAGTCCTGAGCTACTAGCCAAGCCTTAAGAGTTACTCGCCACCAGTCGCCCAACCTAACCCCTACCCTGCCCCAACCTTAACTCCGCCAGGTCAGCAGTGTGACACAGAGTACAGAGATCAATGGTGTAAGGCCGAGTACAGAGGCGAGTGGTATGACGCACAGTACAGAGATCAGTAGCAACGCATAGTGCAGAGGTCAGTAGTATAAGGTTGAGTGCAGAGGCCAGCGGTGTGACGCACAGGGCAGAGGCCAGCGGTGTGACGCACAGTGCAGAGGTCAGTAACAGCATAATAACTCGTTTTGCAAAGGTGTTTGGTGCACATAAAATAGATTTATATCCTTTGGAGTTATTGAGGAGTATTTTTTTAAGTGTTTGTTCCCAGAGTTCAGCTTTAATGACTATTCCTACAGCTTCTCTAACAATGCATGTGACATTTATACTTTTGATTTGCATCCATGGCAAAAATCACCTCTTCATAGATGGCAGCAGTTATATTTTTCTCCTTTTCTTTTTTAGGGAGAGGATGAACTTACCATACATGCATGAGCGATTTCAAGACATGTTCAGGATTGTCAAGGAGATGACTCGTCTCCAGATTTCATATGATGAATACCTCTGCATGAAGACTTTGTTACTCCTTTGTACAGGCAAGTATTTTTGGGTATTAAAGAAAAAGTATGGATATGCTGTATACGTTTATGCAGAAATAGTCACAAAGAAAAAACTGCATAAGACACTACATAGAGTATTAACAGCTGCTTATACGTGCGTTTCCTTTGCTTCTCCAGGGAGTGAAGACAAGAAGCCATCTCTAAGCTCCAAGTTGCATTTTGGAGCTTACATAGTGCTGAGGCTGATTTCCCCTCCCTCATGTGACTGCACAGGGTGTCTAAGCTGCAAATTGCCTGCACTGTGCTATGCGGAGGAGGTGGAATGAGTCACATGATTCCCTTTACTCAGTACAGCATCGGGTGCCCAAGCAGCCAGTCACCAGGGAGGGAGGTGAATTGAGTCACATGCTTTCCTGTACTCAAAAGTACCCCATTACCTCCCCAGGTAACACGAGTGAAAGGGAAGCAAAGCACATTAAGTAATGGAAACTGCAGTAGCATAAAAGTGAATCTGTTGTTTTGCCTTGCATGGGTAAAGCGTAGATTTAAAAGAACACTTATTGGTCATTTTCTGTTAAAGTTTGGCAGGACAAACAAGAATGCAAAGTCGGTCTTTAATATGCATCCTATGTTGAGCATTAGGTAAATCAGATATGAAAAAGGAAATCATTGTACAAGGACACGCAACTGAGGGTACAGCAGAGCCCTGCTGGTCTAGCCTCAAAGGGCACTATTTGTAGGGTGAAATTAGTGTCCAATGCAACATCTACATGATCTGTGAATCACCAATTCTTTTACTTTAGAAAATAAGCTTGCTATTTCTAGAACATAAAACAGACAGAGAATATATACAAAGTTTATGCATAATTGTCTAAGAAATGTTTTGCTTCAATCTAGCTAAATATCTGGTGTATTCATTTATAGTTCCCAAGGATGGCCTGAAAAGCCAGACACTATTCGAGGAAATTCGAATGACGTATATTAAAGAACTCGGAAAAGCCATAGTAAAGAGGGAAGGAAATTCTAGTCAAAACTGGCAGCGATTTTACCAACTGACAAAGCTAATGGATACGATGCATGAGGTAAGCCATTCTAGTGATATTTACATCACATCTCAGGGTAAGCTTGGTTGTTGCTGTATTTGTGAGATCTTAAGGCTTACATCTTGGGCAGTATGCTTTTTAACACACCCGACTGCTATATTTTCAGCCCACACAAACTGACCGGCTTTGTGTTCGATGTGATTTGGGTGACCGTCCACAGACTCTGAAATATGCAAGCCCCCTCCTACCATGCATCCTGGGCATGGCAGGTGTCAGCTGCTTGAGGGGAGGGAGACCAGCAAACATCTGTTCACTGATGTCCTCTTTTGTGAATGAACCCAGAAGCGATGATGAACTAGTAACTTCCGGTTTTAGAGCTGTCTTTCCCCAGCTACAGCAAGCAGGGATGGAGCTAAACAAGCATCTGTGCTTCATCAGCTTCAGTGGAGTAGAAGGGTGACGTTAGGGGTCTAATAGACCCCTAATCTCTCCCTAAAGAGAAACTGTCACATATTATGTGTTATCACATAGGGAGCTATTAGAGAGATTTCTTCTAACTTGCTGTCTTGCTGACAAAAGTAACACAAAAATGCTTTTCTTTAGGCTAGAACCCCTGTCAGATTTCTATTTCTGTCTGTGTCCCTGTTGCAGGTTTTCCTTTCCTATCCATTTTGTGGAAATCTTGTCAGCAGGACAGGAAATGAGGGAAAAAAAAGAAAATAGATCTCTTTAATGGAGCTCCAAATAGCAGTAAAAATCCAACAGGAGTTGTAACCCTTCCTACTTTAAAACAAAGCTAAGGTAAAAGTTCTAGGTTTGACAGACGCTTTAACTTTTAAATGAACTTTATAACATTATAAAAAGGTTTGCACCTTTGTAGTGGACTTTAAGTGTAGCATCAAAGTCCACTGCAGAGGTGCAAACCTTTTTATAATGTTGGGTGCAACAAAGAGCAGTAATGGGAAGTCCTTCATAGCAACTACACAGACTTTAATTACAAAAAAGGAATGAACCCTTTTGCTGCCACTGACGTAAGGCATACGGCGGAACACAACTGCTTGCAGCTGGTCACGTCAGTAAGCCATACCTTTACCCTTCTGCTATAAGCTCATAGTTACTTTAGCGACCATGCACTTATATCAGAAGGGTCCCCTGTAAAATGTATAGCTGTCATTAGCAGCTGACAGGCTATTAACGAAAATTACCTCAATAGTTTTATCTTTTAGATTTAATCAGAAAATTATTTTTTGTGTGCACTGATACTTATTGTAATGTGCTTTTTTACAATTTAATTGTGTATTTTTATAGGTTTAATATTGATTTGACAAACATTTGCACAGTTATCGCAGGACCTACAAAATTAGTAGCATCATATTTTTATTCTACCTGGCCTGCACATTTCGAAAATATATGGTTTGGGGGGTCTTTTACAAACTCTAAAACCTACAAATGAAAATAAAAAAAGGTGAAAAATTGCAAAAATGGTGTGGCCAGCTGTAGGCTAAAAGCGTTCCAGAGGTCTTGGCAGCGAAAAAGGTTCAAGGTGATTGATCTGGGTTATTGTAAATTGCATATTACCTTATTCAATAACTCCAATGAAAGTAATATATCTAGTAATCCGGCTTGTCCAAAACAACTTGTGGTCCTATTACAGTATCATTTTACATCATGTAGAGACTAGAAAATTGATTTTGGCTTTCTAAAAAATTAATTTTTAGGTTACAACTGCAGTAGCTAATGACCTGAAAAAGACGAGGAAACTTCCACAATGTGAAAATATTTTTTTTTTTTTTCTTTTCTAGGTGGTTGAAAATCTTCTAGCCTTTTGCTTCTATTCCTTCACAGACAAATCGTTGAGTGTTGAATTTCCAGAGATGTTGTCGGAAATTATCACCAATCAGATACCAAAATACTCATCTGGAAATATCAGAAAACTTTTATTTCATCAGAAGTGACTGCCTTACTAAAATTATATATAATTAAATATATAAGCATAAAAAGTTGCCTTAAGGAAAGAATAAGTCAAATTATAGCTTTTACTGTATTGAAACAGAAAAATCAGACGTGGTAATTGTCCTTGCAACGGTGTACCTAATGTAATTATGCACTACAGTTTATGTGGTTTACAGAGGGCCAAGATTTGGACTATTGAAAATTCAGCATTTCACTCCTATGAATGAAATGGGAAGAATAAGAGATAATTAAACCAGTCTGCATTGTGAAATAACCTGGTAGCAATTTTTGCTTTGGATAGATTTGTTTTGCTTTTTATTTTCTTTCATTTTCCTGTCGGGTGTTTTGTTTTTTTCCTATCTTGTTAGGAAAAGCCAGAATTTGATTGATGCATGGAATCTGCTGAAAGTTTACAAGTGTATTCAGAAAAGGGAAGTTGTGCCTTTTTTAAGCTACTGTTTGCGTCTAGCAGTTTCTCTCAGTTTTTACAAATGGACTTTCTATTTTCTTTTCCTTACATCATATTTTGTTTCCTATTGTACAGATCGGGTCGTTTTTTTTAAGATGGGCAGCTCACAGCTTTCTTAACAGAAATAAAAGAATACGTAATTCTTACAATGTCTGTTTTTGCAAGTACTCTAACCAAATTGCTAAACTGGCTACTTAGCATTTTTGTGTATCACATGTATGATAGTTATATGGCCAAACTCCGTCAGCTTTTGAATGGCATACCAGCCGTCATGCTACAGGGGAATCTCTCCTGCCTTCTGGTTTAAAAATCTTTATAATACGTTGATTCATGATTAAAAACATGGCCCATTGCAGGTTTAATGCATGCAATTGTAGAATCGGAATGTAGGGGATTTTTAAATAGAGGTTTGTTTTTTTTTGTTTTTCTCAGAAAAGATTTCCTTAGACCTAGTTCACATGTGCCATAATCTGCTCAGAGATGCAATGTTCAAAGCTGCTGTAGCCGTTTCATAGCTTGCCTATGTGTATGCTTTTATTAGTAAAATGTAAAATATTGAGAAAGTACATGATTTTAATAGCCATTCACTTTAAGATTTTTGTCAAATATAAAACAAATATTTTTTACTTTATCAGGGTCACTACAAAACCACTTAAGCGCAGAGTCATTAATTAAAAAAAAAAAATTGACTTGGTAAAAGGAAAAAAAATGTGTCAATCTTCATTACTGTGTATAAATAGTTTAAGCTACTTTATATTTATACTTTTTAAAAATGTATGCCATATTGGTATATTCAGACATTTGGACAGAAAAATGAAAGGGCTACTGCAGCTTGAAATAACAATCTGTAATATCATTTAATGCTTTATATAATGTATGAGAAAAGTTATTGTGGTAAGGCTTCACATGACAGCAGTTGCTTAACTGAAAAAGTGTGCGTCACAAGTTTTCAAATTTAAATGGATTTTAAAAGTTGGTGTTCTGTAAATTCCTATGTAGACTATGTTTCATGCATTAATCTGATGTTTTATGGTGTGATGTTTCTCAAAGAAAAAACTGGACTATAAGCACTTAGGTATTTTTAGTATATGTGTTGGTATCTCCTTTTTCTAGTTCCTAAATAAGAATGTTGCCCTAGCTAGACTTCAGGGCTCATTCCACTTAGGCCTGGGATGTCCGTCATAGACGCTATACTCTCTTACTGTACATGTACCGAGTAGAGAAAAACATGTTTCTTTTTGTCTACACAAGTCTCAATGAAATTCCAGGGACACAAATTTGTGCATGGTTAAAGCCCCACATTTTTCAACTTTTTACAGTTTTAATACATAGAAAGTTTTCGTATTTGTTTTTAGAAGCAAACTTTTCAACTTTTTACAGGTTTCACAGAAAAATTACTGTCTGTGAATAAAAAAATATTCCTAATATTTTTGTCAAGAAGAGAGAACACATTTTTAAGTACAAGTGCAATGTATATGCTCAGACTCTTTAGGAAATCAACTTGATGGAATTTCTCAGGATTTACTTGGCATAGTCTCAACACCTCCCTACTGCTCTACCTCCTGGGTCTCTGGTTGAAATGTGTCTTGAAAGTTTGGAAATATGGTTCCCTATAGAAAAAAAAAATTTGTTAAATTATCTATTGCTAGTCCCGTGGACAATATTCAGAGAGCTTAATTTTATTTTTTTCTACGGACCTGTACTTATTTTTAAATACAGTTAGGGTAAAGAACTGGGTAAAAATATCCTTATTAAAATATATATATATCTTACACATCGTCTGCATTATATTTTTTTCTTTTTATGTGCCCTGGTAGAATGGCCAACTTTGCTGCCAAGTAAATGTGTCTATTGTTTGTTAAGTTCTTTAATACCCCATTTGCTTTATGTGATGTAAATTGCCTTTTGCTTCGTAATGTCCATATCTCTGTAGTGCATAATTTAGTTTTATTAGTGTTAAAGTTGCAAGTCTTTTATTTTTAAGGTTATGTGTTTTGTTTTGGAATCTTTAATGCCTTAAAGGTAGGGTATCATGTTAGTAATAGCGCAGCTATTTCCAGAGTGTTGTATATTGTGAAATGCCAGCTAATTAAATGTCGGCTCCACACAAAACCAATAAGAGTCTTTCTAAGTGGAGGGTTGTTATTGAACTTTGTAGATGAGATTAATTTTTTTCCTGAGCCTCACTGGGAAGTTCTTCTGCCCATCTCCTCCCCTTTCTTTTTTGCTTAATATTGTGTCAGGATCTGTCAGAAAGTTTTTGAATAGCAGAGGCAGCATGGCAGTTGAAATTAATTCTGGTAATCTTTACAGAGGGGCTTGGGGGTAAATATAATCTTGCCCACATTTCTTTATAATCGACTTCCAAATTCCCCATTTTATGGAGTTCTTAAAAATCAGAACATTGTAGAAACTTGGAGGACTCTGGAATATTTTGTCTCCTAATGCCTTCAGCCTGTATAAGAGCAGTGTGTACAGCAAACTTTAATCAGCTTTTTTGAAACCTTTACAGCAACCTCCAGCTCCATTTGGAAGTGCTAAATAGAGATTGTAATGGGATGCTGGCTGTCACTTTAAACAAGCTGCTAAGGAGCTTTCAACATGTTTCTAATAGCACTTAATAGCAAAATGTTTGCTGAAGGCTGCAAGCAGTGTCTGTAAGGGGTCAACCAGCATTCCCACCATTCTCTTTTTAATATCCGCAAACTGAACTAAAGTATAGTTTTATTTTTATTGATTTACAAGATTAAACATTACAAAATACAGTGAACTAAAGGATAGTTTAAAGGCTTCAAGAAAGCTACAGGAAGCTTTCTGAAAGCATTGTAAATGTCTGATGTACACAGGATTCTTATACAGGCTACATTTAATTAAACATATGCCTACCTAGGAAACCCTTCCTTGTTTTTATAAGGGGCACTTTAACATACCAAATGCACTGCACACAAAAACCGTGTGCATATTTCAGGGTTACCTTTTTATTTCTTAGAGCACATTCAGTAATTATAATGTAAGCTAGACACTCTGCTATAGAATTGAATATACCGTCACTGTAAAACTCAGACGTCAACCCATCTTGTATGGGAGGAAAACACAATGCTGAACTTAAAATAATTTTTTTTTCCTACTACTACAGAGAACCCACCTCTATAATAATATACTTTCAGTCTGTTCCCTTACTCCATTTATGCCAAAGTATTGCCCAAAAGGTGGAAAGGGAGGGTCCTCTAATTAATAACATGCAGGTTTAAAAGGGACCATCAACCCCCAATATAAAACAATCTTAAAAAGTTTGCCAAATTAAAGTTTAACCATTTAAAAAGTTATTTCAGTCACAAGAGAAATCTATATGATCTGGAAAGCTGCTAGTTATACAGATGCCAATAGCTTTAAAATATTTAATCACATAATAGTAGCTAAGCTATGAATGTTGTGCTTGTTTCCAATAACCTTTTTAATAACGTGTCTTAAAAGTTAATGTTTAGTGGTCATTGTTTTCATGCTTTGGACAGGTTAGAGAAGCATGGTGATAGACTGGCAGCAAAATAATTAATTGCCTCCTGCAATACAACTGACATGTTTTTAAGAGGCCCTCATTTATGTGTACCTACATCCATATAATCACTCCATGAGCTTAAAAAAATACAAATATATTTTTTGTAGTCCTTTAAAAACCCTTACATATGTTTTCAGCTAGTGTTGCCACAATCTGCCTCTCTATATTTAAGTGGTATATTGCTGATCTGAGGGTCACTGGTGTTACTAACATGTCCTACAATTCATAGTTACTCTTTAGAAATGGGAGAACTTGCTACAGATTAATGTGCATGTTAGTAAGGTATATATAAATCTGCCATAACTATGGAAGAGAGATGCTTGCATCAGTTCTGTCAAATTGGCCAACTATTACAGGCAGAGAGAGGCTATATGGAAAAGTTTGGAGAGTAATGGAAACATATCAAATATAATTTCCACAGAACTTACAAAGTTTGTCACAAAATTGTCTCAAAGATGCAACACAATCAGCAATTTACTCCAATATGGAAGAGGTCTTGAGTACTTCCACTTTTGTTATCACCGATATGGGGGTATTTCTTTATGAATCTGTCGCAACTATAACACCATACAGTAAAAGTGTTTTACTTTATTTTAGGATTATATCAACAAGGAGTGCAATGGTTTCCCCAATCAATTAAATAAAAATAGTTGAATAGTGCCTTTAAAATTGCCTCAAATTTACCTTCCCTAAAACTGGAATGCCATTAAAAATTCTTCATTTTGAATAGAGCGGAGAACAGTTTTTTTTTTCTGGCATTGTCTTTGTACTGGGGTCTGTTTCTTTTGGGCATATTTTCCCTCACTTTCTGTCCTGATGACACCTACAGGGAATAGCCATCAGTTGAATTTCCTGTCCCCATTTTCTAGTTGATCCACTAGAGAGTCTATATCCCCCTGTCCCCCTTTTGATAGTTATCCACTAGAGAGTCTATGGCAGTGCCAATTGCCTGAAGGAATACATGGAAAATACATTCTAGAAATGTATTTCTACAATGACATATTTGTCATTGCTATCAAACAGTTTTGAAGGATTTCTTCCCATCCTTCAAAAATCCAAAGAATACTTCAATTCTAGAAATGGGATCAGAGAGTTTAGTACACAGCAATGCCTATGTTTCACCAGGACAAGGACGTTAGGGGAAATTCTCCCTTGAAGGACACCCAGACAGAAACAAAAACCTGAAAAAACAGAATTTAACCCTTCTCCACTCAATCTAAAAAAAGAAAAGTACCATTTTATTATAAAAATAATATTTTCTCTGATAGTATTGTGACTAAAATAACTTACATGGCCAGATGACCTGTCTCCCCTGTTGAGTGATGTTATGATGAGAGTTTGAGCTTATCAGCATTTTTTGAGGTGGCTTAAGGGAACCACATTGACTGCACATAACATCCTATGTCTGCATTTATTTTTCAGGATTAGGCCTACAGTAGATTAGGTAATGAAGTAGGTTTGGGTTCCCCATAGAAAACTGTGGCCGGTTTCCTTGAGAAGTTGTTTTGTTGTGCTAATATGGTGCAGGTCAGTTTAGCCTTGTCAGCACATCAGTGTGGACAACTGGTTAGCGTAATACTCCAAGGCTTGGGCTAATCATGCTTAATTTTTTTCCACACTGACTATTCTGCCCAAGGTGGTTCTGCATCTGGATAAGCAGAGCTTTACTGTACACACCAAAGGTCTAATGGCCTACTCACTTAACAATATTTCAATGCTGTCTCATGTTTCTGTGGACACACCAGTTTTTTCCAAATGTACTCTAAATGAGAATGTTTGACAATCTTGCACTTTCTTTGCAATGTTTGCAAAAGTCAGACCATATGCCGGCCGTGCAGATTTATTACCATTGACGTCCCACTGAGTAGAGCCGATTGCTTTTTGTTTCTATGCCCCAGATCTAGAATAAACAATGACCACTTGGGTTTCTACTAATTGTTAATTGCACATAAGGTTTTGAAAACCAGAACTGTGTAAACAAGTGGCTGATTCACTTTAGTAGAAACAAAAAGCATTACCAGTCTGACAGTAAAGAATACATGAGTGAAAGAAATGTCAGTAGCCTTTGACCATTGTCTCCTCAATAAGAGGTTCCTTCGATTGCTAAATCTGTCCCATTGCATCCTTTGAAAAGTTGCAGTAGTCAAAGTGTAAGTCCCCGTTCACACCACAGGTGTTTGTGGCTCGTATTTGTCAGCAATGAAATGCTCAACACAAGCCTGATTTGCACCTTTATCCTATTGAGTTTATGGGGACAAATCGCGCTGATCTGCCCCCCCAAAAAAAAAGTTCATGTACTTTTTACCAGTGACAGGCTTTTTGCAGGTATGAACAGGGGGCTATAGAAATAAATGGGATTTCTTGTGTTGAGCTTTTCATTGCTGACAAATACGAGCCACAAACACCTGTGGTGTGAACAGTGACTAACTACAAGACATCGTTGCTTTAGCTGCCATATTACGGCAAATATAGTATACAAGTTATATATAATCTATATATATCTAAATATATTCAAATAGAACATTTTTTTGCAGAATCAATTATAGAAAAAAATAAACTATTTTTGGAAGATTGAAAGAGAAAACCTATGATATACTAGCTTGGCACTCACCAGCTATAACAGCAGCTTGCAGTAAAGGTGCCCATACACTCTACAACCCTCGCAAGACTTTTGTCTTGCGAGGGTTGTAAAGTACTTAAAAAACGTACGATCTGCTCATCTTGCACAGGCAGATCATACTTGCGATCATCGCAAGCCCGCCCCCCTGAGGCGGGCTTGCGATGACTGCAATGCTGGCTCGATCATTGCAAAAACTGGCCGAAAATCGTACGATTCTCGGCTGGTTTTCCAACATGCTCGATATACAAAAGTCGTGCGACTGTACATTAGAAACGGTCGCACGCCTTCCATACACTGCACGATTCTCGTACGATCACGGGATTTCCCGCGATTCTCGTACAAGAATTGTGCAGTATATGGGCACCTTTAATCTGGTGTCAGATTATATTATATACAATACAAAACAGTGCTGCGCTATAAATCTGTAAATCTTAAAACAGATATTCAATACTGTGATTCAAAACATGGTGTGTATTATACACTTCTCCCCCTAATGTTAATCTAATACAATAATTGTAAACTCATGTAATAAAGTTTGTGTGAACCACTGTTGACCTGCATCCAAAACAGAGTCTTTTCACATAAAATGTATCCAGCAAGAGTGCAATCCAAAAATTCACCAGAGCAGTCAGTTGCAACAGATCAATAGTGGTTCACACAAACTTTATTACATAAGTTCACGTTATTTGTATTAGATTGGCATTAGGGGGAGAAGTGTCACTTTGGTTGTGTATAATACACATCATGTTTTGTATTGAATGTATGTATTAAATATTAGTTTTAGGATTTACAGATGTTTAGTGCGACACTGTTTCGTATCAAATAGAAAACCTGTTGATTTAAAGTCCTGAAATTAAAAATGTGAATGTTTTCATATATTTTTTTTCCCAGATAAAAAGGCTGTAAACAGAAATATAGAGAGATGGAAGGGCTTACTGCAGCTGCATAAATCATGCAATGTAATCAAATAATGTATCATAGCTTCTTGTACAGTGTATAATAAGAGCTTTATAATATAGTTTTGCATTTATTTATTTTTTATAAGGGTTATTGTAGACATTGCTGGAGAGGCTACTTTGTTGACTGACTGCCATCATTCAGACTTGTATAGCTGTGGAGGTTTTAACTTTAGCACTGGGGTCAAGAAAGTGTTCACCATTAATCGTAGCAGCAGCAAGAACTAAAAGACATGCCCTATGTTTAAAAGAAAAATCTCTCAGGAATCTAATCCCCTACCATTTTTAGGCCCCTTTCACACAAGCGTTCAGGTTGTCGAGTTTTCAAACCTCCATGGCAGTGCGCATGAAAACTGATGACCATCTCTTTACATCAGGAAACAGTGTCAGTTGAGGTCCGCAATTTGAGCCGGATCAACTTTCCATTTTGCCTGAACGGGACTGATGAAAACTGATGATCAGTTTACATCAGTTCAGGTTACGTCCGTTTTTTGGGAGCAATGTAGTAATACAGCATGGCAAGCTCAATGCATGCTGGGGGAAAGCAAAGGATCATGGGAATTTACCATAATAACAAAAAGTCCAAAATGGATGTAAACTGAACTGACAATGAATGTGTAAACTGATTCAGTTTTCATCAATTTTTTTGTATCCGTGAACCATGATTGAACTGGTGACGCTCGTGTGGAAGGGCCCTTACTGTTTGAGGAACGGGGTAATATTTGAAGTCCTTATTCATGCGGACATCTAAAAAAGAACAAGTCAGTTCTCGGTAAGTTGCAAAAAATATTTCCTATTATACAGCTCGTGTGCAAATTTTATTGGAATGTCGGCGTGAACAAAGAGTGGGATTAAATAGCATTCCTAGAGGCATTATTTTAATAATAAGGCATTATAAAAGATAATTATTGTGATGCATAATTTATATCATCCACAGGGCAAGGGAAGATTTGATTAAATACAAAAATTCTTGGAGCGCCCCAATGATGAGATCACATTCACACATTAGAAAAGTTACATTATAAATTCATGCTTTCACGTACAAGCCCAGCTTCACATAAGCCAAAAAAAAAAAAATGATTGAAATAAAAATGACATGACGTGCAGCACAGGGATACAAAGCTGTAAACTATTGTCAGGGATGAAAGCCAGGTACACCTCAAACAGCAATAGGCAGATCTAACTATTGTAAATTCTTGACATTGTTGTATATAGCGCTTTTACATACAGTATATATTACAACTATAAGGATGCCTCCATTTTGGAGTCTTCTTTTTCAGGGCTGAATACCTGGAGGTCAGGTCATTTTTATTCTTTAGAAATAAACTGTGTCTCCCTGATTCCTTAAGTGCATCCAAGTCCTGTCTGTGATGACGGCTTATAGGGTCTGGCGTGCAGTCTACATTCAGGGAAGTGTGGGCAGCAAGAAACAGACACTTTGCTAAGCAGTCATGTGTACAGTGCTGTTTAGCTACATACCACCTTTTCCCCTAAAGACATGAGGGTACTCGGCAGAGTGTTGAGTCATTACTAAGCGCACCCTTTTAATACCTGTGTAATTGAGCCCCAAGAGAGAGGGAAAAAAATGGCTCCACAACTCCAGATTTCCATTGCAGAGTCATACGTGTCAAAGTTGTGTCCGATTTGTATCAATATTGAGCTTTATGATACTCTAGATCAGTGGTTCTCAACCTGTGGGTCGGGACCCAAAAGTGGGTCGCGACCCACAGTTGAGGGGGTCCCCACATGCCTTCTGCTGCTCTAGGTAAGAGGCTCCTCAGCCTCCTCCTAGCGCGGCAGTGTCAGTTCTCCTAGATGATGCGGCAGCAGCGGTGGCCGGAGAGGATCAGAGAGAGGGGAGCGGGCAGGAGTGAGGGGAGGTGAGTGCTTGATCACCACAGAGCCCGCACTGGGCACCACAGAGAGTCCCACTAGCCACCTGAGAGCCCGCATTGCCTCCCGAGAGCCCACACAGATACTAGTATTGGTGCATTCCTAAATTTTACCTTTGGGGGTCACCACAACTTGGCAAATGTTACCAAGGGGTCCCGGCCCTAGAAAGGTTGAGAACCACTGCTCTAGATACAGTTTCTCAGGTTATTCCACAGCAGTGTTTCTAGGTGTTCAATACAAATGTAGGTTAATTTGTTATGACAAAGATTGAAGCTGTTCTTGCTGCCTTTTTATAAGCTGTTACTTACTTGCCTGACTTACTTTTACATGGCTTCGGTATTTTGTAATTAACTAACCTGGAAAAAGCATGGAGTCAGTGGAGTAAGTCACTGGCTTAGAACAGGTATGCCCCAGGTCAGTAAATCACAAAGTAGTTCAGGCACAGGATAAGCATGACAAGAACCGAGCAATTGTTGCATGTTCACGTTAAATGAGGTATTTTCGCATACCTAGTAATTTATCTTTAAAAGTATCCCTATACAAGGCGACTGAGTCAGATAGACTGGTTTAGCCCTGCATGCATAGGCCAAGGTCTGAAAGATTCTGACTATTATGACTGGTCATAGACAAGATGATTTTCAGTCTGATAAAATGAACGATTGGTAATACATTCATGATCCCATCATTCTTAAAGCTACCCATTCCATTCTAATTGCTATCCTATCTGAATGTACCTGTGCATACAGGCTGCTGTAAGCTCTTTATTGCTTCCCTATATGTCACAGTTCTCTCCAGCAAGCCCTAGATGGAAGGTGTGAAGCTCTTGCAAACTCTGCAAAAATTGGCTTTATCTTCAAACATCTGTTTGAATACAATTATATCATCCCTCTTTTCCCAATTGACCTATTCTTTTTTTCTTCTGTTTGCTGTATCTTAGAATGTATAGTCCAATTACTTTCTCATGCAAGTTAAACCATTAAATTCTTATACAGAAAGTGAATGTAAAATTGTCTCTCTGAGATGGAGGGCTGAAATTGTCCTTTAACAATGTCAAAGTCTGGCCATTCGGCCACATGATCTTTTTTGGAGGATCACGGTTCCGACTGGCCGGATCTCCTTCCTAATAGTGATCTCACAACTAAATGACTAGGCATTTTGGTCATGTTGCCAACACTGCAAAGAGCCCACAGCAGAGGATATTGTACAGCCCCCTCATGTATTGCAGTCAGTTTATTACTTTTGTTTATTCATCCCAGCAAGATTTCCATCATAGTTTTAAGTTAAAATATGAGCGTAGATGGGCTGTAATTGTATTAATAAATGTGCATATAAATATAATGTACGTAATGTGAGAACATGATTCTGGCATTGTGCCTTACAGTTTAAATCAATGTACATTGCAGTATATTATTGCAAGGTTATTTTTGTAATTTACCCTTACATTCATTTCTCGCTTGTTGAGTGTAGCTTTTGTCTTTCTGCTTTTCAGTAGTATATAACTTGTCACATATCACAGTTATGCATAGTGAGTTTAGAGTGTCATGTACATTTGTAGTTTGCCATCAATCACATTTACTTGCTTGCCACTAACCATATGAGTGTACGAAATATTACACTGCAGCTGAGTTATACAAATGTATGTTTCTGGTTGAAAATACATCTATTCCTTTTCTGCACAACAGCCAATGTATATTGCATTTGGCAAGCTGCAAATGCAATATAAAGGTCAGTATATTGCGGGCAGTCTGGTGTCTATATAAATCAATTCAGTAAGCCTCAATGTGAGCACATGACGAATCCTATTTTTTTCAATGGTGCCCATTGAGATCTGAGCATTGTGGCTCCTGTTTCTTGCAACTTAAAGCTCAGAAAAGTACAGGAGCTTCTTTTCCATCAGAATCATGCATTATTGGCCCCATCGATTTCAATGGAAGCATCTGAAAAATGTGTGCAAAAAAAAAAAAAAACACTTAAAAATTGCCCAAAAATGCTCACACTCATGTGTAAATGGGGGAAAGGAATTCAATTTATCTGCATTTATTTGAACTCAATATTATTTAGCACAAACATTCAGGTCCTAAGGTGACAGGTTTAGGCTTGCGTCAATGACATCAGATTCAGATGCTTCTGAGATCATTCAGAATTAATTGCATCTACAGTTGACCTCCTTCTAACCTACACTTCACTTGCTTCAAGTTGGTTTTGCATTCCCATAAACTTGTATGGGAATGCAAAATCCATCTGAAGCAAACAGACACAGCCCCCTAATATCGCTTAGAAGTTTTGTTTTTTAGATGAAATGGATATATAACTAGAAAGCCTCTATTTCTGATGTATTGATATTATTTCTTCATTCCAGTTAGTTTTCGTTTCCTGCTAGGCTCCAAAAACCTCCCAACTATTGTCAGGCAGAAGAATCAAGTTTTACACTCATAGTTCTGGTAGCGGGTGTTAAAATAGCACAAGGAATTCTACATGCCATTGTTGCATTGATAATGTGAAGTAATCCCTTTTATGAATCAGCCAATTCCAAATGTTTATACAGATTGCGAACATGCAGTTCATAAAACTTAAGGTGAATAGGGCAGCCCTATATTTTGTCACTGTTATACTATAAGTTTACAAATGCCCCATAAACAAAAACATTTTTATTTCAACTGCAGTACTTGATCAGCTAACTGTCACAATTTCGTTCATTCAGTGACCTGATTACCATTCATTAAAATCTGGGTAGTCACTGCAATTTTACCCTCCTAGTTGCTGCCTGAAAGTAAATAAAATAATATTTTTTTTAAATGGAGGTTCTTTTTCGCAGAGTGTTTGTTGAGCATAGTCTCAATCTGTTGTTTTCATGTGTCCATGAAGATTACACAGCTGAAAGTTTACCAGGCTGTGTAGAATAGCCATTGATAAAAGGCAAGTTATTCAAGGTGAATTACTGTACGTTTTTACCGTTACTGACCTATGCACATAAGTCCCAAAGCAAAGCACAGAGTGGCTTTTACATAGAAAGTGAGTATTACATTATAATTGTGTCCTGTTTTTATGAAAATGCTGGAAATCTCATTGCACCCCCTTATAGATAGCGTATAATATCCAAGAAGCCATATGACAGTACCAAGTGCTTTACTCCATGGTACACTAGTCCAAAGTCATCTTTAGCAGCTTTTGTTATGTGTGAGTGTACCAATAATCTTCTACTTCTAAATTGTTAATCCAGCTGCCATCCTAACTCTTCTTGCACATCGATATTATTATTAAAGATTGGCATATTATACAATTCTTCTCAGTTTTGCTACATTGCTATACAAATTTGCCTTATAATGGGTTTTGTCTGTTGTCCTAGAGGTATGAAAGGAGACACTGGGGTTGATTTAGGTGTAGAGGCTGTTAAATTAGAAAAGTGAAAGTTAATAAATAAGGTAAACGGGTGGTGCTCATTTTGAATACCCATTCACGTGCCAGGTAATACAAAAATCAGAATTTTTACTAGTACATGGTTGGGCTTGCCAAGTGAACAATGCTTCACCTTATTAACATTGAGTATGCTAGATGAACATACTCAAACTATTTAGTAAATTAACCCCACTGGTCAGTTGCAAGGAGCAATGCCGATCTTTTTTTTGGATACATCGAGGGCTTATTTACATTTTTGTGGTACGCTAATGTCTGTTAAGGCAGCCCTTCAAAATAAATGGGCTGGCAACACACCCTGCCATTCAACGTGCATGTAATGTTTTTGCCGAACATTACAAGAACACAGCAATGTAAACGAGCCCTCAATCATAATACCTTGTTTATTTCCTCCCCTCAACTAACGAACACAAAGTGTGTGCCAGGCATTCTGATAGGATTGCAGCTGCACTAATTTATAGCATTGTATTAAATAGGTATTCTAAATATTTCATCTGTAGTTCTGTTAGGAGAGATGAAAAACATGACCTGTAAGCCATCCTAGGGATCTGACTTGGAGAATGCTGCCATAAAATACATGATACCTGTGCATAAGGAGAAGCTTGTGTGTCTTATAGCTCACAACTGCTCGTGGGAAAAGTTTCATATGTCTGTTAATTGTACTTATTCAAATCTGTTATTTTCTATAATGTGTTGGTCTATGTTGCACATGTAGAATTCTTACAAGGTTCTTTGTAATGTTGTTTTTCTGTATTTTATGTTCATGGAATGGCAAAAATGTATTAAGATATAGATGGCTAAAAGTTTAGGCTCATTGTCGGGCTTTAAACAGGTTAACTGTATTCGCCACCTAACCCCTCTTTGGTCACCTGATTACAAAAGCAAACTGGTATCCCTCTTGTTGCTTTATTTAGTATTTCAGTTTTTTTGCGTTGCTTGCCAATGTGACTTTCAAATTGTTATAGCTTAACAAAAATAAATAGAGATCATTTCCTCTTGCTTTTGAGGAAATGTGTATTTTTAAATACCCTTTCCCCTTCAAAGTATCCCTGTGTATTTGAACAGATGGGAAGTATGTCAATATTCTATTTTGTATAGGTATACAAGAATACATTATAATGGGGACAGATCTGATTATATAATGGTGTAAGGCCTTATTAGAAAATAATGGGAAAAAAACATATTATATATATATATATAAATATATTATTTTTTTTATCATCACATAAAATGTAAACCCTGTATATGAATTAAAACAGTAACTCTCCGTTTAAAAAAGGTAGGGTTTTTTTATACATGCTGAATTAAAATTCACTTGTAATGTCTTTTATCTTTATTTTGTGAAATGTTGGACTGTAGGGTCTTTTTTGCGTGGAACTGTTTTGCATTTATTTTCTCTTAATTTGCTGTTCGGGTAAAACCAAGTCACATTTGTACAGATGTTGCGGTAGATGTCAGGCATCCGCTGCTGCTCTAAATGAAAAGAGACATTGAAATCACATAATAAAAACCCGCTTTTTCATTAAACTATGTCTGAGCTTTGTATTTATTTCCCCTCCCCCACCCCAAACCTATTGGTCACTGCATACTTAAGACATATGTGTCGCTCTCTAGTGTCCATGTACCATTTAGTAATTGTTTAAAGCCAGATTCGCACTCTTAGAATGTGTTTCTGCACATACATGGGCTGCCAATGCAGGTTTTAAAGAGCCTATATCTTTTTTTTTTTTTTCTTACAACAGTTGAATGGATGGTTCATATATGTGCATTGTGGTACGCTAAAACACAGGTCCAGTGTGGTGCCCTTTAAAATTGATGACAACATGACCAGTGTGTTTTAGTAACAGCAATATGGACAGAATTTGGCATTAACCCCTTCATGACTGGGGCCCAACATTTAGTGAAAAATGTAATTAAATGCCCCAAAACACAACAAAATACCATTTTTTTTAATGAAATATAAAAGATGAGGTTACAACGAGTAAAACGATACCCAACATGCCCAGGTTACAAAAAAACTGCATTACCCCAAAAAGTCCATAGAAGACGCTTTAAAAGCCCCCACAGGTCATCAATTTAGAGATACCCCAAAATACTGGCCCTAGAATTATTGCTCTCACTCCGGCGTGCGCGGCGATACCCAACATGTGTAGCGCGTTCGTCGTTTTCATACGTAGGCGCACCCGACACGTGTTTACGTGGGGACGGGGTACTTTAAAAAAATGTTATTATTATTAGATTTTAATTTATCGCTGGGACTCTGTTTAAACAGCCCCGATGCTGGCGACGTACACTGTACGTCGTCAGTCACGCAGGGGTTAAAGTTACATTAACCTTTCTTTTTTATGGTGGCTAGACAAAAAAAAATATTTTCTTGTTCTCAAGTGGTATCCAGACCACAAGCCCGCCCCGGACAGGGTACAGGTGCTGTGAAGGCACCTGTACATGCCTGCATCTAGCTGTGTGCGTAAATAGACACACAGCCACACCCCCATCCTTGAAGTCAATACATAACTGACAGCAGAAGTAGCCTATGTCTCCTCTGCCCGTCAGTACCCTCCCCCGCAACCAGGCAGTTTGGGGAAACCTCTGTATCTTCCCAGTCGTGGCGTAGGAGACGAGTGACTGCAGGTAAGTGTGGGGGGGACGGGGCTGTTAGGAGTGCGCTTGGTGTTTTTTGCCTTAATGCAAAGAATGCCTTTAATACTACTTTAAAGATCTGTACATTGTGATAGAATATCATTCAACACTTTTATTTTTTTGCTAAATAACATGATACCGGATTTTATTCAAAACACTGCAGCAGGAGAACTTGGTATTAGTACTGAGGATTGAATGGGAGACTTTCTACTTATTACACAATCTGATCTTAAACAGGAGTTATTTATACTTCTTTCTCTTGTATTTAGCCCACTGTTCACACAGCTAAACTATAACTTTAGTCAGACAAAAGAAATCTACCCCAAATTCCTTGTCAGACCACATATACTGTACAAGTAAAACTAAATTACAGAGATTAGGAACCATCGCTCAAACTGGGACACC
The DNA here is from genome assembly GCF_000935625.1 of Nanorana parkeri. Taxonomy (NCBI): domain Eukaryota; kingdom Metazoa; phylum Chordata; class Amphibia; order Anura; family Dicroglossidae; genus Nanorana; species Nanorana parkeri. The sequence goes on along the minus strand of NW_017306875.1, from coordinate 463,999 downwards.
ACCCCTATATATGCAATATATATATTCAAAAAAAGGGGGAAAGAGAAAGAGGGGCTTTGTGGTGACCACTGAAGAATAGCAGGGAATTGATCCAAAATTAAGGTCAATTGATTCATGGGTATAATAAAATTTCATTTAATCAATTCATAATGTCAGTACATATAAGAATATATTAAAATTCATCCAGGTAAAAATCATAAATAGATGTATACAACATAAACTCCCTGGAGACCACACAGAAACCATGGTTGTCAATGCATATATTAGTCATTGCTCTCATTGTATTCATATCTTATTCACATGATTCATTGTACATAATTGTTCTATATATTAATAGTTCAGCCATGATTCTGTGCTTGCTCCAGTCTTCAACGCGTTTCGCCGAGGCTTCGTCATGAAGATTTGGAGAGGTTTACCTATAGTATTTACATGGGTAAGAGAGTAAATTTACAGTTGTCTACATAATAATTGATATATCAAAATCATTGATATCAGCTGACCATACATATTTGTAATGCAATAAATACCATCTTAGTGAATCTTTTGCCGGTGATTGAATATCCATATGGTGTTTGATACGATTCAGAGGTTCAACTCTATGTATAGACTTGGGATAGACCCATATTGTAATTAAATTGTGTACCTTGTACTTGTAGGGCTCCTCAAACTGTCAGAGAGTTCAAACATAGAGTTGAACCTCTGAATCATATCAAACACCATATCTCCATGGTGGTTAGAAACTATTGCCCTTTAAATATAGATATATCGACAAAATATGAACAATGCAAATAGAAGTCTTAGACTAAAAATCAATAATTATATACCTAACAAATCAAGTCTCACAAAAATATTGATCATTTAACTTGCTGGAATTTGGTCCTAACCTTATCATGGAGTAGGTAGTTTGGTTGCCCAAGGCTATTTTCCTTGGATTATAGACATATAGATGTTTTAGTAATTGCTGGAATAGAGATCTGCAATATATTTTTACTTCATAGATAGGATTAGGACAGATACTTGGCTTCCTTCGGTTCCGACTGTCCCGTTTGGGTGAGGAGACTCCCTGCAGATGGATATTCAATCACAGGCAAAAGATTCACTAAGATGGTATTTATTGCATTACAAATATGTATGGTCAGCTGATATCAATGATTTTGATATATCAATTATTATGTAGACAACTGTAAATTTACTCTCATACCCATGTAAATACTATAGGTAAACCTCTCCAAATATTCCTGACGATGCCTCGGCGAAACGCGTTGAAGACTGAAGCAAACAATTATGTACAATTAATCATTTGAATAAGATATGAATACAATGAGAGCAATGACTAATATATGCATTGACAACCATGGTTTCTGTGTGGTCTCCAGGGAGTTTATGTTGTATACATCTATTTATGATTTTTACCTGGATGAATTTTAATATATTCTTATATGTACTGACATTATGAATTGATTAAATGAAATTTTATTATATCCATGAATCAATTGACCTTAATTTTGGATCAATTCCCTGCTATTCTTCAGTGGTCACCACAAAGCCCCTCTTTCTCTTTCCCCTTTTTTTGACAAGTAAAACTAAACCTGAAATATGAACAATTTTTACTAGGAACACGGGGGTTGATTTTTCCCAAAGGCAAAAAGGCTGTTCAATTTGCATTATGTTTCCCTTAGCTTAGTGAATGTGGTGTAACTACACTTTGTAAATAATACACAGTCATGTGTAAGAAAAATGAAGAAAAAAAAACTGCATATTTTCTTGAACATGATTGGGTGATGAAAGTCAGCAGAGCTTCCCCTCATTCACTAAACTGAGGGCAAACTTCCCCTGCATAGTGAGCAGCTTATTTGTGTTTAGTAAATCAACCCCGCTGTATTTCAAATCCCGATTTTCCCCCTGGTCTTTCCATCTTCACCTGGGAACTATGGTCATCCAAAGATCCCATTATTGCTGGAGTACAATTGTTGCATAAATGTGATGGATTTACAATATGGAAAAGGTCTCATATGCCCTACAATCCTAAGTTGTTGCTTTTTAGCTCTTACCCCAGCCGAATAATGGCAGTGTGATTTCCTGAATCTCTTCCCTAGACCAGTGCCCATATTACCAATCTGCTAACAAACAGCTAGGCAGGAGACAATTCATGAACAGAAACTAAAGCCAGTAAAAAATTGACTTAGGGTGACATTGGGGGGGGGGGAAAGAAATGGCTGTTTTACATATAATTTCCCTAATACTTTAAGTTTAGCAAAACCCATCTAAAAATATGTATAGAAATGAAAAAAATATACAGCACACAATTACCCACAAAAATTATATATAAATATAAAAGTATTTTTTTTTTAAAAGCCACCTCAAGTAAGAGAGACATTTCCACAGTCTCAGTAAGGAACCAAAGACCGCCCCCACACTCTTTATGTATGGCATATGATACCCATTCAGTTTCTATGGACTATTATTTAAACAATTTTGATTCTAACAATAAAGCTTTGCTGATTTTTAAATACGCTTTTTACATGCACGCAACTAGAACTTATTTAACATTTTGCAGATGTGGAAAATAGGAACATCAAAAAAGAAAGGACACGATATGACAAGAACACTACATTTCAAAAAGGCTAGCTGTGATAAGCTGTGCTCCCTACTGTATGATACTAAATTATTTTGACAAAGAACACTGAAGACAAGTGGCAGTGTTTTAAGGACATATTAAACAATGACATTTGCCAGTGCATTCCATTAACAAAAGTTAAACCTGGGTTAAATTTTATAGTAAAAAGACATGTATATGAGAAAAGACTGGCTTTAAAAAAAATATAAGACATCATCAGTCAAGACAATCATCTTCGACACGTACACGGAATGCAACAAAATATGCAAAGATACAATCAGGGCAGCAAAGAAAAGACCTATTGCTACAGACAGTAAAAGAAACCCTAAAACATTCTTCAAATATGAGCCCCATAAAAGATGAACTGGGGAAGTTGGTCACAAGTGACAAGGAGAATGCACATGTATTAAGTACATGAAAGACAGAACTCTAATTCTAATAACAATGCACTGAAAGTACCTCAGCGTTTGACAGAAATCCAGGTTTAAAAAAAAAAGTCTAGAAAAACTTAAAGCGAACAAATCCACAGGACCAGATGGCTTACACTCACCTGATGATACTACTGATACCAAGCTATGTAGGGCAATAACTTCACAACAGGCAATAGAATCTCTACAAGACCTTGATAAAGTTGAGGGTTGCGCAAATACATGGCAGGTGAGATTTAATATTGAAAATTGTAAAGTTATATTAAAAATATACATGCAAAATACTCTTTAGGGGGCGATCCTCTGGGGAAGTCAGGGATGGAGAAGGATCTGGGGGTCTTTATAGACCACATACTCAGCAATAGCATGCAATGCCAGCTGCAGCTAGCAAGAGCTAAAACCATTATTCTAACACTATAAAATACTTGTTTAACCTCGTCTTGAGTCTTTTGTTCACCGATCCTCAGAAAAGATGTCCTTGAACTAAAGAGAGTTCAGAGAAGGGTGAGATTAATAAAGGTGATGGAGGACCTGAGTTATGAAGATGAACTACAGAAATTCAACTTGTTCTCCCTAGAGAAGAGACGTTCAAGAGGGCATATCATCACAAGATCACAATATACAAAGTTATCATTGGGGACTACAGTATCAGAAATAAACTATTTTAATCTAAGGACTTTCAAGAAGACACGTGGCCTTGGCCACAACATGAAGTTGAAGTTGGACAAGAAGCAGTGCAATCTAAAGCTGGCCATACACTATGCAAAATTCGCACAGTGTGTGCCCCTGTCGTCACCCTTCCACCTAGCATCCCTCGATCAGACGATCAAAGGAACTGGTTGGAAAATCTTTGTCCAAACGGTGCTTGCAGCTGATTGGCTCAGGTATGTTCCAAGTATTCTGAATACAATGAAAACAGTGAAAGATTCACCCACCCATGCTTCCTTCCAGCTGAACAAAAGAAATACTACATCATATGGCCAGCTTTAAACTGTGTAAGGGTTTTAAAATTATTATCAGAGTGGAACTCCCTTTTACAGTTAGTGGTATCAGCTAAAAACATTGACAACTCCAAAAAAACACTTAGATGTTTTTACAATACTTACAGGGATATGGAAGTCCATCTACACACATGCATACTGTATGTAGGTTGCACTACTGTAGACAGACCTGTGTCTTATTCAGCCTTACTGACTATGTCAACTTACTAACTAGCCATGTCAGATTGGTAGTCCCTATATGCCATATCAGAATACTACACCACATATCACTGTGAACCCACGCAGTAGGTATAACGATGCTGATAGCACCCTAGAGAACTTGTAATTTAATAACTGCACTTTAGTAAAACAAATTCTAAAGGAATCAAATACTGCAAGCATTACCTTTTACTGACATACCAATATGTATTTTTAAGAATTGTTTAAGGAATAAAACCAATTAAACTATTATCTCAATCCTTTTTCTTAAATGGTAAAGATTTTGAATTGCATATTTTCAGAATAAAAAACAATGGTGATACGAGTCTATTTCCCCGCACAAGGGGTTCAGAATTATGATAAGGAATGACAGTTGTGTTGCAGCTATAGATATAGCACATATGACATATGTAGAGATAACACGTGTGATATTGAAAGAGGGGGAAAAATGAAAAGCACAGCGTTTAAGATAATGATGCTGAAAGAATAGTAGTGTGTAAAGAGCTCTGGGTTGTCAAAGCCTCAAAGTTTTTTTTTTTCAACTCTGCTAAGAGTGATTTTTTTTTTACATATAGCATTATAGTGTTTAGGAGACTTTTAACTTTGCATATACAAAATTTGTGGAATTATCCATTTAGCTGGTATGTGAACTCCCGTAACCAGAGATATAAATGTAAATGCCTGTGGGTTGAGTTTATAATTTTACAATATATGTCACTCATATGTGGGAGATATGCAGAGTATTTAACTAAGGTCTTTGAAAATATTATGTAATGATCTATGCCCAGAATTCTAAATGTATTGTGCATATCAGGTATATGTGATTTGTTAGAACACAGTTACATTCTCTAAAACAGCTGGTAAACCTTTACAAATACAACGGTGTGAAATTGGCATGACGGATTTCTGATGATATCTTTGAGTTATCAAGTGGCCTTTGCTGATGTCACCTAAGTGTATTTTTTATCTGCTTCATGAAAACAGTAGTTTTTTGACTTTACTATGTCTGAGCATTGAGATTATTCAGTGGAGGACTAAGAGATCAAACTAAATTTCATATGGCAATAGAAAACAAAGTATGGGTTTGGAATGAACAGCTCTGTAGTTAACAATACGTGCCAACAACTTAATTGTATGTAAATGCCTTTATTCTGTTCTTGCTACATTAAAGTATTTATTTTCTATCTGGCTACAGTGCCAGATAGAAACAGCTGGGAAGCAGGGTAATGTCATCGTTATGGGTGACTTCAATTATCCAGACATAAACTGGACAAGCAGAACATCCCATTCGTCAAAGGCAGCCCGTTTTCTGAACATGTTGCGAGACAACTTCATGGATCAGATGGTGGAGGTCCCAACTAGGAAAAATGCAATCCTAGATTTAAACATTTCTAATAATGGGGAGTTAATTGAGGATATTGCAATTGGGGAGACACTGGGTAACAGTGATCACTATGTGATTACCTTCAATATTGGGTATAGAAACGGGAAGACGGCTGGTTGGACAAAAACCCTAAACTTCAGGAAGGCTAACTATGATAAGCTGCGCCAGCTCATGGGTGAAATCGAATGGGAAAATTTATTTCAAAAACTGAGCACTGACCAGAAGTGGGAATGTTTTAAGAACACACTACATAAGGCTATTACCAAGTGTATACCTTTGGGGAACAAAATTAAAAGATCAAAAACTAAGCTGGCATGGATAAATAGATCGGTAAAGCAACATATCAAGGGCAAGAGAATGGCATTTATAAAATATAAAACGGAAGGGACGTCATTGGCGTTCAATAATTACAAAGAATGTAACAAAAGATGCAAGAAAATAATTTGGGCAGCTAAAATAGAGTGTGAAAAACATATCGCCACAGTTAGTAAAAAGAACCCCAAAATTTTTTACCAGTACATAAATAGTAAAAGAGTAAGAAAGGAGCAGATAGGCCCATTAATGGATGATAAAGGGGAGTTAATCACAAACGACAGGGAGAGGGCCGAGGCATTAAATACCTTTTCTCATCAGTATACACTAAGGAAAAAGTCGGGTTCAATGTAGATAAGAATGCACATAGTTCATCGAGAAAATATTCCACAGTGGTTAACAAAAACCGAGATACAACACAGACTAGAACTACTTAATGCAAATAAAGCCTTAGGACCTGCACCCCAAGGTACTTAAAGAACTAAACCAGGTTATAGCGGGACCACAATTCATCATTTTTAAAGATTCCTTAATGACTTGCAGAGTGCCAATTGACTGGCGGAGGGCTACGGTAGTTCCAATATTAAAAAAAGGTTCAAGATGCCTACCTGGGAACTACAGACCAGTTAGTCTTACATCAGTGGTGTGTAAATTGTTATAGGGAATGATTAAGGACCACCTAGTAGAATTTGTTCGGGATAATGGCATAGTAAATGACAACCAGCATGGATTTAGGAAAGACCATTCCTGTCAGACTAACCTGCTAACTTTTTACGGAGAGGTAAGTAGAGATCTGGATGGAGGGAGGCCGGTGGATGTGGTATACTTGGACTTTGCTAAAGCATTTGACACAGTACCTCATAAACGTTTACTATACAAGCTGAGGTCTATGGGTATAGACGAAATAGTGTGTAGATGGATAGAGAACTGGCTAAAGGAACGGGTACAAAGAGTATTGATAAATGGCACCTTCTCGGATTGGGCTAGGGTCATGAGCGGCGTTCCGCAGGGGTCTGTGCTGGGCCCCATGCTGTTTAACCTATTCATTCATGATATTGGGGAGGGGGTAAACAGCCATGTTTCAGTGTTTGCTGATGATACCAAAATCGGGAGGGGAATAGTCACTGAATCTGATGCTATAACATTACAGGGGGATCTGGATAAAATAGGGGAGTGGGCAACCACATGGCAGATGAGGTTTAATGTGGATAAATGTAAAGTTGTGCACTTTGGGGTTAAAAACAAGAAAATGGATTTCATACTAATGGGAGCTCCCCTTGGAAAATCCAAAAGGGAAACAGATTTGGGGGTCATTGTAGACCACAGGCTGAAAAATAGCTTGCAGTGTCAGGCTGCAGGAAACAAAGCAAGTAGAGTCCTTTCCTGTATTAAGAGGGGAATGTTTTGCAGGGACAAGTCCGTAATTCGGCCACTTTATAGATCACTGGTTCGGCCTCATCTGGAGTATGCGGTCCAGTTTTGGGCACCAGTGAACAGGGGGGATGTCCTTGAACTGGAGAGGGTCCATAGGAGAGCAACCAAAATCATAAAGGGGATGGAGGACCTGAGTTATGAGGGCTTTTAAAATTAAACATGTTCTCCTTGGAAGTAAGGAGATCAAGGGGGGACATGATTTTCATGTATGAAATGTTTACCGGGGATAGTAACATTAGCAGCAAACTTTTTACAATTAACTCCATGACAAGGACGAGAGGCCACCACTTAAAATTGGTGGATAAAAAAATTTCAGCACAAGGGGCGAAGGGGGTTCTTCTCAGGTAGATCGGTCAATGTATAGAACTCGCTGCCACATGCTGTGATTTCGGCTGAGAGTGTGGAATCATTCAAGAGGCGATTGGACGATTTCCTCAGGGACCGTAATATACAGGGGTACAAATACTCTTAAAATTGATAACACACAAGGGACCTATACATACTACACACCAATAGGACCATACACACATACACAAATAGGTTGGACTTGATGGACATATGTCTTTATTCAACCTCAAATACTATGTTAGTATACACAGTATATAATGCTGAATATAGGAAAACATTTTTGGGGCAATACAGTACTGAACACCTAAGTTATGTGTACTGGTGTGTATTCTGTTACTTGCAGCAGCTGCTTCTGGCAACAATTGCATTCTCACTGCTCCTCACAGCCACCAAATCTTACCCTCAGCAGTGCTGTGAGAGGCTGCAGGGAGAGGAGTCTGTCAGCAACTGCTGTGTAAAGTTGTGCCCTGGACCCACCCCCTCCTTAGCTTTCTCCACCATTTACAGAATTTCTATTACTATGATCCCACAATGCATCAAATTCTGTGAATAGAGGAGGAGATTCCATCATTCAACAGCTCTCTCCTCTGTTCATGGAACTTTATGCATTGTTATAAGAGATGTTCCGTAAATGAAGGAAACAGCTGAGGGGGGACAGGCCAGTTGCACAAATTTACACAGTAGCTACTGACAGACTCCTCTCCCTGTGGCCTCTCACAGTGCTGAGGAGGGTAAAATGTGGAGTCAGCGAGAGGATGATTATTGCCAGAAGCAGCTGCTGCAAGTAAGGGGAATACACACCAATACACATATAATATGTGTTTGGTGCTCTATTTCCCCCCAAAATGTCAATCTTCAGCTTTAAGGTATTTTACTGGGCTGCCATTTTATAGGGGGCACTAGTCAGCTTTTACTCAAAAAATATACATTAGAATGTACTATTTCACAGACAAAAACCCATGCAAAATATTGTAGTGACTCCATACAGTGGGGGGAATCTATCAAAACTGGAGCAGACAAAACCTGGAGCAGTTGCCCATAGTAACCAATCAGCTTCCCTCTTTCATTTTCAAAGCTTAACGTAACAAACTGAAGAGAGAAGCTGATTGGTTGCCATGGGCAACTGCTCCAGCTTTGTCTGCTCCAGTTTTGATAAATTCCCCCCACAGTATTTTAGCCCTTTTAGTAAGCCACATTTTGATCAAGAGAGACTCCTGGTAGCTGGATGAGAGCAGTATCATGACATCAACTTGTTGTAAGCCAAATTACCAAAGTGCACAGGCCAGCAAGTGCATTAATGGTAATTGATTGCTATAAGTCTCCATTTTCTAGAACCACAAATGACTTGGGTTTGAGTTGACCATTGAGTTGATCCTTATTCCTGAGTACTGCACAGAAGGGTACAAGTGTATTGCTGGGGCAAGGCTTAAGTTGGGAGGTCACAGCATCCCAGGTTGCTAAAAGCACTTAGTGACACTCTCTCTGGCTTCCCGCCCAGCTCACCGACATCAGTGGTTGCCAGGCGCTGAGCAGGGGATGCTCCGACCTGGCGTCCTGCAGAGCTCCTGGCAACCAGTGACGTCAGTGAGCTGGGCGGGACACCGGACAGAACTGCTGACAGCACCCCTTACCCCTGCAGAATAACCATTAGGTGATAGCACAGAGCCCCCCGAGGGGGTGACCATTAGCTGATAGCACACACCCCACCCCTTTCCCAAAACAACCATACGCTGGCAGCACTGAACCCCCATCCTCTTATCCCCAGAGGCGGATTAGTGTAGGAACAGCAAGCTGCAGATACTTGTGCAGGTATGTGTCATTTACATAAACCCAGCCTCCTTATTGCATATGGTCATCTTCTGCTTTTATTGTGCTACCTCTGACACCCACACATGTGGACAGGTTATGCATGAGCCCATCCTATTTCAGTTACATTTAGTGCAGTTAGATTTAAGCTCAACTCCAGCCAGTTTTTAGTTAGCTTTAGTGGGATCTTTAGATTTTAATTTCTGTCTGTGACCCACATTGGGTAGATTTTTTTTCTTACTTTCCAGGCGTGGAGATTGCAGCAACCACTGGGACAGGAAGACACGGTTTACCCAGGTAAGATCCAACCTTTCCACGCTGAGTCCCGGTTGGAGAGATTTTTCCCTCGCTTGCTGTTCTGACAGAGAGTTAGGGGAAATCTCCCCAATAGGGGCACAGCATTAAAAACCTGACAAAGGTTCTAGCTCTATCCAAAACTAAATATAAACGTTTGTTTGGCGTTGGGCTTTAATGAATGCAAATGATTGCCAGATTCTTGCAGATGACTGCCCTTTGTGCCGTGCTGCTATATGTGTGGGCTTTCCAAAGGAAATAAAATAAAGCTTATGCTGCAACCACCATAAAAGTCTGCATACATTGCTGCGGTTACTGCTTTTTAATTTTCAAACCACATCCTATTATTGTAATGTGGATTGCATGATGTGTAACCTGAATGCTGGCCTGTCAAAAGTAGCATGTAGGCCTGTTTCTGGAAATAAGACACCTGTGGCTACTGCCTATAACTCTTCAGAGGGAATGGGTCTTAAGACCAGAAATGCACAGGCCTCCTATAAGGAGTGCACTGTGTACAAAGAGCTTGCCAATAATACTAGAAGGATTGTGAGTATTCATGTAACCTTTTCCCTGAGTTAAAGTGACATTAAACCCTCAGATTTTTTTAACATAAACCAATACTGTAATGTGTGCCTTACTGTAATCCATGGTAGTTTCCCTTCTCTTTGCTGATCTTCCTTTTAAATCTATATCTCTTCTCATGCTGGAGCAGAACTTCTGTTTTGCAGCAGACTGCCTTGTCTCTGGAACGGATACATGGTGTCTGTGTGCAGGTTCACAACCTGAGCCAGCACTACAGGAAGAGGCACTCAGCTGCAAAGGGAAGTTCTCCCCAGCATGAGAAGAGAGAGGATTTAAAAGGAAGAGCAGCAAAAAGAAGGGAAACAACCATGGATTACAGTAAGACACACATTACAGTATTGTTTTATGTTAAAAATCTGAGGGTTTAATGTCACTTTAAGCTTTACATCCCCCCTGTCATCAGAGGAAAATGGGCCTGCCATTTCTGTACCTGGCGTCCTGCAGAGCTCCTGGCAACCAGTGACGTCAGTGAGCTGGGCGGGACACCGGACAGAACTGCTGACAGCACCCCTTACCCCTGCAGAATAACCATTAGGTGATAGCACAGAGCCCCCCGAGGGGGTGACCATTAGCTGATAGCACACACCCCACCCCTTTCCCAAAACAACCATACGCTGGCAGCACTGAACCCCCATCCTCTTATCCCCAGAGGCGGATTAGTGTAGGAACAGCAAGCTGCAGATACTTGTGCAGGTATGTGTCATTTACATAAACCCAGCCTCCTTATTGCATATGGTCATCTTCTGCTTTTATTGTGCTACCTCTGACACCCACACATGTGGACAGGTTATGCATGAGCCCATCCTATTTCAGTTACATTTAGTGCAGTTAGATTTAAGCTCAACTCCAGCCAGTTTTTAGTTAGCTTTAGTGGGATCTTTAGATTTTAATTTCTGTCTGTGACCCACATTGGGTAGATTTTTTTTCTTACTTTCCAGGCGTGGAGATTGCAGCAACCACTGGGACAGGAAGACACGGTTTACCCAGGTAAGATCCAACCTTTCCACGCTGAGTCCCGGTTGGAGAGATTTTTCCCTCGCTTGCTGTTCTGACAGAGAGTTAGGGGAAATCTCCCCAATAGGGGCACAGCATTAAAAACCTGACAAAGGTTCTAGCTCTATCCAAAACTAAATATAAACGTTTGTTTGGCGTTGGGCTTTAATGAATGCAAATGATTGCCAGATTCTTGCAGATGACTGCCCTTTGTGCCGTGCTGCTATATGTGTGGGCTTTCCAAAGGAAATAAAATAAAGCTTATGCTGCAACCACCATAAAAGTCTGCATACATTGCTGCGGTTACTGCTTTTTAATTTTCAAACCACATCCTATTATTGTAATGTGGATTGCATGATGTGTAACCTGAATGCTGGCCTGTCAAAAGTAGCATGTAGGCCTGTTTCTGGAAATAAGACACCTGTGGCTACTGCCTATAACTCTTCAGAGGGAATGGGTCTTAAGACCAGAAATGCACAGGCCTCCTATAAGGAGTGCACTGTGTACAAAGAGCTTGCCAATAATACTAGAAGGATTGTGAGTATTCATGTAACCTTTTCCCTGAGTTAAAGTGACATTAAACCCTCAGATTTTTTTAACATAAACCAATACTGTAATGTGTGCCTTACTGTAATCCATGGTAGTTTCCCTTCTCTTTGCTGATCTTCCTTTTAAATCTATATCTCTTCTCATGCTGGAGCAGAACTTCTGTTTTGCAGCAGACTGCCTTGTCTCTGGAACGGATACATGGTGTCTGTGTGCAGGTTCACAACCTGAGCCAGCACTACAGGAAGAGGCACTCAGCTGCAAAGGGAAGTTCTCCCCAGCATGAGAAGAGAGAGGATTTAAAAGGAAGAGCAGCAAAAAGAAGGGAAACAACCATGGATTACAGTAAGACACACATTACAGTATTGTTTTATGTTAAAAATCTGAGGGTTTAATGTCACTTTAAGCTTTACATCCCACCTGTCATCAGAGGAAAATGGGCCTGCCATTTCTGCACTTCTTCTGATAAAGCTAGTTGCCTGGCTCTTTCTCTCATAATCCAAAATATGCAGCACATGAGTGTGAAGACAAAAATCAGAAATCCTTATATCGATTCTCCTTCCAACAGGTTTTATAACAGGTGGTAAGGAGAACCAGGAAAACATATGACAAAGGGTCTAGAGCTCCCCCTGCTGGCTGGAGAGAAGACAAAATAATAATTATGTGCAATATTTTCAATTCACCTAGTTACAAAATGTATAAAACTGTCTTTTTTTAGTGACTGTAATAAATAAAATGTCTACAAAAGGGACAAATTATCTCTGTTTAATATGTAGACCCATCCATCAGTCTTTAGAACTAGAGACATTTTAAAGACTTAAAGCTGAACTCCAGGCAAACATCTAAATACATATAAGGGAGCTGTTTTATATGCCAAAGGATTTGTTTTTGTCCATCCAGTTCTGAGATTTAGTCCTGCAATATAGCATAGCCCTGTTCGGCTGGGGATAAGGGGAAGCAGATTTTTCTCTGCTGCAGTTAAGCAACACTTAAAGGTCTTGTCCACCCCAGCCCCAGTCCTCCTATCTACATGCTCTCTGTCTCAAATAAGCACTGCAGCACACCTGATAGGTACTTACATTGCTTGCATTCAAAGACGTACATGAATACATCATTAAGTGTATAACAGAGCTGCATTATTGTATGATGTGTATTGCTGCAAGGAACTTAACGATAACAAAATTATTCTCCTTCTGCTTTTCCGACACATTTTAGGAAAACAGAATTCATTTTTAGCAAGTCACACTTTGCTCCTAGGCAGTCGTCAGTCTATGAATATTCCAAATTTGTATTTTCCCACATCCTATGATGCTTTATCTGGAGAGCTAATCTGTGGGAGGAAGAGTACCAAATATTTGATATATGAAATGTGCTGCTAAGATCAATCCAAAACTGTACTGCTCAATAAAAGCAGATATATTTGGCATGATTGGTACCTCATAAAACATGCTGACTCTTTGCTATCTGACTTTCCTCCATAAAATCAAACATTAATATCCCTTCAAATAATGTACCCACCACTGTTATCGGGCTTATTGAATGAGATCTTTTTATGAACTGCTTGCAGACAGTTTATATGATGGAGCCAGTAAAAATAAAATACACTTTCTATGACTTAAATGCATTACAAGATGATTGTGAATGTCAATGTGTCTGCTGGATAGGTCTTCCTGCAGTAGATGGTAAATAGCTTTGATATTTAATATGCCACAGCTACAAGATTTCACCTTTTATCAGTTTATATCAGTCAGAGCAGTAAAAACTCACTTTAATTATTGCTGGGCTCTGAGCACAAAATCTTTCATTTTAATTTATCTCTCAATAGCCACAAAGGATGTAAATTCACTTTGTCTACACAATTAGTGCCTGTGTTCCGGTCCAGTGCGATCTGCAAAAATAGTGCATGCAGCATTTTTGAAGATCGCACTGGACCGGAACGCAGGCACTAATGTGCCTGGGTTTTCGGGTGCGGGTGGGGAGTGTGGCTGCTGTGCCATTTACTTCAATGCACTGCCACGCCCCTGAACGCAGGGAGCTGGCCGGCTTGCGTTCCAGAGGCCGAACGCTCTGGAACGCAGACTTTGTGGTGTGAACCGGCCCTCATAGAGAAAGAACTGACATTAAAGATTTTGTTTCGGGGTTTTTTGTATAATAAATTAATACATCTGCATTATAGAAAGAAAATCTGTATTATTTATTTGCATTGGAGCCCGGAATGCATTGCTACCGCATTCATTAGAACGCGGGTGCAATGCTCTGGCTCCTGCAGATTCTCCCTCTCGTCCCTGTTTGTGCAGAGGTACGGACATTAAGCAACAGGGACAGGAGAAAGAATGAATGGACTACAAGTGTTGTGATGTCACCGGGCTTGTATTCCTTTGAGAACTACAAGTCCCTCTGCTGCAGTGGCAGATGAGAATTGTGGTTTCTCTATTGACAGAAGGATCTGCAAATGAATGACGCGACTGTGTGGGCGAAGCCATTTAAAAAAAAGAGGAGCAGTCTGCATGGAAAAGTGTGTGTGTATTTGATTTAGATAATATTTGGTCTCTGATCCAGCACTGTCTGCTGTGTCTTCTGCGTCCCACTGACTCTGCGTGCGTGCATTGACTTACCCTGTGTCTCTCCTCTTCTCCCGGCTGAAAATCTCCACTGTGCATGGGCCCACCCCATGATCCTACGCGACCGCTCGAGAAATTTTCAGATCTTCTGACTTGATCGATCGACGGAGAGACAGGTAAGTAAAACCCTTATTGGTGACTTTTTTTTTAATGTTTTTGCATGTATCTACTGCTTGCTAGCAGTAGATACATGCAAACACACTCAAGAGTTTAATGTCACTTTTAGTATTCCCCTAATAACACAAATGTACCTTATTTGTGTATCACTCGGCTGTAGATCCTCAACTAATCTCTGAATTGGTGATGACACTGTCCTTCCTTCTGGAGGGTGGCTATTTTTGTTCCCTATCTTCCCTTTGTTGTAAAGTAGACACCACTCCAAGCTCACTCCTCTGATGGACTACAATTTCATATTTAGTTTACTAATTTGAATTCTAATTATAGTCTATCAAGGGAGTGAGCTTAGAACGGTGGCTACTGTACAACACATGGGGAACAAAAGTGTATAGGGAAAATTGATCCTTGCTGAATAACACTGGCAAGCACTGGAGGAACTACCAGGGTCGCAGCGGTCGCAATTGCGACCGAGCCCTGGTGTTCCGCCTGTTGGGGGGGCCCCCAAGAGGAAGAATAGGGCCCCCCGAGATTGTCCTGCTCCTTCCCTGCTGCTCTGCCACTCACAGCATGTACGGGCGGCTGTGCGGCAGGGCTGGAGAGGCTATCACTTACATAGTTACATAGTATTTGAGGTTGAATAAAGACAAAGTCCATCAAGTCCAACCTATTGCGTGTATGCATTTATGAGCAGGTGTGTGCGTGTATATGAGTCCATGTGTGATTTTTCTCTTAGCAGTACCTGTACCCCTGTATATTACGGTCTCCAAGGAACTCGTCCAGGAGTCTCTTGAATGATTCAACACTTAGCTGAAATCACTTCCTGCAGCAGTGAGTTCCAGACCTTAACCGCTCTAACTGTGAAGAACCCCATACGCCCGTGTGTGTTGAAATTTTTTTTCCACCAATTTTTGGTTGTGCTTTGTTACGGAGCTAACCGTAAACAGTTTGTTACTTAGGTTGCTGTCACCCTTGAATAGTTTATACATGAAAATCATGTCCCCCCTTAATATTCCTAACCTCCAAAGAGAACATATTTAATTTTAACAACCTTGTTTCATAGTTCAGATTCTCAAACCCCTTAATGAGTTTGGTTGCCCTCTTCTGGACTTTTTCCAGCTCAAGGACATCCTTTCTTAGTATCGGTGACCAAAACTGGACCGCATACTCCAGATGTGGCCAAACCAGTGATCTGTAAAGTGGCAAAATTATAGACTTGTCCCTGCAATACATTCCCTTCTTAATGCAAGAAAGGACTCTGCTTGCTTTGTTTACAGCAGCCTGGCACTGCGTGCTGTTCTTCAATCTGCGGTCTATGTTTAAACCAAATTAACAGCGCTAGTAGGTGAATAAAAAAACCATATAATCGTGTTTGTGAACTACAAATCATAAGAAAACCACATAAATGCAAGTGCCGTTAGTCAATAAAAAGCACGGCACTGTAATAGTTAATAAACATGTGTACGATTAGGAGGTGATTTTTAACCAAGTGCTTCTAGGTGTCTCAGTGTATAAAAATAAAGTGGATCAGTCTATACACATTGAAAAAGTCCTTCACTTTTTTACACCTTCATGTGCATTAATACCATTAGGTGACAAATCATATACGTGAAAAAATTCAGGTGGGTAAACAAAAATACAAACGAAAATAATTGTGAATGACAATTAATTGTGTTGACAAAAAATGTATATAAATAAAGTCTCTGTAATATACAGCTCCGTTTCAAAGCCAAATAGCAGAGCCTTCCAATGTTCGGTAGAGTAGTGCGTTCCTGGGGTTTGTATTAATATTGATCTTATTGATTGATTAAGATCAATATTAATACAAACCCCAGGAAAGCACTACTCTACCGAACATTGGAAGGCTCTGCTATTTGGCTTTGAAACGGAGCTGTATATTAGAGACTTTATTTGTTTATATACATTTTTTGTCAACACAATTAATTGTCATTCACAATTATTTTCATTTGTATTTTTGTTTACCCACCTGAATTTTTTCACGTATATGATTTGTCACCTAATGGTATTAATGCACATGAAGGTGTAAAAAGTGAAGGACTTTTTTCATGTGTATAGACTGATGCACTTTATTTTTATACACTGAGACACCTAGAAGCACTTGGTTAAAAATCACCTCCTAATCGTACACATGTTTATTAACTATTACAGTGCCGTGCTTTTTATTGACTAACGGCACTTGCATTTATGTGGTTTTCTCATGATTTGTACTTCACAAACACGATTATATGGTTTTTTGATTCACCTACTAGCGCTGTTAATTTGGTTTAAACATCCTCAGACCCAGCGGTCTTTAATACAGCAGCTTGTATTTTACATCACAATATTTATTTATTCATATTGATGTGTTGACACGATACACAAAAAAATCATCACATTGACTTTGCAGTATTTAATATAAGTAATGTGTTAAGGAAATACTATCTTGGTTTAAATCACTGCCACCTGTGTGATATACAGCTAATTGAACTCCTAGCGCTGCTTATCTTGTTATATCAATCTGCGGTCTATAATGACCCCCAAATCCTTCTCCGTTTCTGACTTTCCTAGTGGCACACCCATAAGAGTATAGTCCATTTGCCTATTTTTAATTGAAGTATTGCCTATTTTTGATTGGGTAATTGAAGTCTCCCATTACCACAACAATACCCTCTTTCCCCGCTATTTCTATTTGCCGATTGTAGGTGGGCCTCCTCCTCCTCCCCTATATTTGGAGGTTTATAACAGACACCCACAATAAGTTTACGGTTAGGGTTCATTCTATCTAGTTCTATCCATAACGATTCCACATCATCTCCACCAGCTGACGCGATATTGTCACGGATGTGAATAATGAGGTTATTTTTAGCATATATGCATACCCCCCCTTCTTGCCAGCCTGTCCCTCCTGAACAGGTTGTACCCTTCTATGTTAGTAGACCAATCGTGTGTGCTGTCTAACCACGTTTCTGCTATTCCTACTATATCGTAGTCCTCCTCGAGTAACATAACTTCAAGCTCTTCTATCTTATTTACTAGACTTCTAGTGCTCCTTTAAAAAACACTAATTAGGAGATGAGTTACCACCAACACTGTACATTGCAGCTGTATGACATGAAAGGCAGAGCCAGGTTAGTCCTGGCACTCCTACAGGAAAACAGAATAGATGGGCACCTTTTAATGGTAAACATCAAATGCACCATTAGGCATCATTCACTGGGGTGGAGGGCACTAAAAATGGCAGGAAAAACTAAATCTTGATGTTACCAGTGTGGTAACTACAAGCAGTCAATGGCTGAATGGGAAAACTATACAATAAATACAATTACAGCAAGCGTTCTGCCTAAGTTACATTTTTGCTTCTCTGCACTTCCTGAACTTCTATCAGCTTTGAGAGAACACCATCTCTAATATATATAAATAGAGATAAAATAGTGATAAAGTACATCATATTAATGTATTTAAATATACATTTCCAAGACAATATAAATAAATGGGACATGTAACATACAATGGTAGATGATGCTTCTCTGTTCCTATATCTGCTCTTATAGAAGCTAACCTCAAAACATAGCTATGAAGAAATGTTACCTTGGCTAACCTTACACTTGGATGGCTCTATAATCTTTACCAACATTGATAGATGCTTCCCAGACTTTGACAGCTGCTGACTGTTTATCCTATGTTAATGTTTTTCCATGGGAATGCATGACATACCAGTGGAGAGTGGCAGCACGCCGTTAAATGTCTGTACTCTATACTTCTATTAACATCTTGCAAGCAGCTGTGAAAATAGAGCTTTTCCTGCTAATTGCCCAGTGTTTCAATTCCAGCCTTCCTAGACATGGCCATCTGTAATCAATAATGAATGCTGTGGGTCTCTTTCTATAGTTTCTTGGTTACATACAATTATGAGATGGAGCTTACCAACCCTTTAGTAATTTCCAGGATGTCTGCATTAGATGTTTCAAATACGTAATTTGATCTTCGTTTTTTATACCACTTTTTACTTAAATTTCTACCAGTTGCTTATATTCCAATAATTAAATGCCCATTATGGGGCAAAATAAACATACGTCAACACAATTTGGAGTCCAATGAGTAAATGCATTCCATGCTCATGGTAAAGTTGTTATAGTAAAGGAAATGCACACAGCAATAAAAGAAAATATGATCATCAGGCCTCTGTTGCAGCTCGATGCCGAGTGAAGCAATTAGGCAACTGAAAAGTCAAGATTTCCTAGCATCCTAAAAGATTTAACATTTATGTTCATGGTTGTATACTACCAGATAAGATAATATTCAAATCTGTTGCACCACAAGCAGTGGCGTAACCAGAGTTATTGGCGCCCGGGGCAGAAAACTCCCCCCCCCCATATTATATAAACATCCACTGGAACTGTACCCCACACATTACTGACATTTATTCCGTCATGCAGCGCTGTACTGAAATGAATTTTATACCCTTTTTTGGGGACAGATAGAGCTTTCTTTTGGTGGTATTTATTCACCACTGGGGGTTTTATTTTTTACTATATTAAGGAAAAATTACCGAAATTTAAAAAAAAAAACAGTTTCCCCTATATTAAATGATAAAACATTTAAAATATAAAAGACGTGGTCACGTCGGGTAAAAAGACACCAAACATGTCAAGCCTTAAAATTGCGTGCGCGTGCGAAACCTCCAAAAACGATAATACCCAAAATTGGCCATAGGCGACGCTTTAAAAGCTGTTACTACTTGTACTTGTACTTGTACTACTTACTTGTACTTAAATAATGAATATAGAGAAAAATAAAACAACCAGGAAAGTCACTGAGACATTAATACATTTAAAGAGCAACTCTGGGTCAAAATGTTATTAACCCTTACAGCGGGACTACCCCGGCAATAGAAGGGTTAAGTGCTTTTTTTCCCCCTAGGGTCAAAAACAACAACGTTATACTTACCTGATTTTCCAACCCGACTGGTTGTAACAGTGCTCCCTCCAGCCTCTCTCTTCCCCCACTGCAGAAATGTCCCTTGGCATCTTCACGTCCTATACACTGTGTATAGAATGTGATGACTGAGGGAGAAGCTCCAGGTATTATCTTTAACCCTAGGCAAAAGGAGCACTAAACGCTTGCATTGCAGGGGTAGCCCCACTCCAAGGGTTAATAACATGTGTACCTGGAGTTCTGCTTTAAATGGGATACATTTATCATAGTCATCTTCTGGGATAAAACATGCATTTACAACTCTTTTCAGTGGTCCTGAAATGATGTGTACTTTGTTGTGACCAGAAATGCATATTTACAAAAGTATTTTACCGATATTCAAAGGAGTATGATGAAATGACTTCACTTACCAGTGTGTTTCATGCAGATATTTTATGATTAGAGCATATTTTGACTGAGGCGTAATATCAGCTTTCAGTTTTTTAAGATTGAAAGAAGATCTGTTGTGAGTAAGCGTCAGAAATGTCTTTAACGTGTTCTCCAAGCTGAATGAAAGACCTGTGAAAACGGCAAAATAAAATTAATACTAGCGATTCCATTTATCTAGAATGACAAATATTACTATTTAACATAGTCATTATATATCTGTGTTAGAAACATATTTCCAAAGTGCCTTACAGCTACCCAGAATCGGTCCACTAACAATGCTCAGCATGTCAATGCACTGATACTGTGAATACTTACAGACTGAAAAATTTAATTCTGATGCATATGCAGCTTACCCCAATTTATTTGTGTATCGAGGACTGATTAAAGAGTGAGAGAAATAAGAATAAGAAAGAAAGTGAGAGTAAGAGAGAGCTGTCAGAATCACCCAGTGATTCCTAGCACTTTGAAATTTTAATTTCACTGTAAAAGATCTTGTTGACTGAAGGCAAAGGGGCACAGATGCTCTTCCAGACCCAGGACCTGAAGGTCAGCTTAAATGGATGATGTCTGTAGACTTACATGTGTGTGTTGCAGTGGCGTTGCTGTACTGTGGTACCAAGACCTCAGTTTTTTCCCTTGCCAATTAATGCTTGTCTTAATAATACACAATCATTCACGCTGTCCCCTAAATGTAAAAATTCAACTTTTCTACTTTTATCAGTGTTTGTTTAAAAAATTGTTACTGTAGACAAAAGGTTTACATTTTCAGTTTTTCATTTATCCTGTTTAAAATGATGCAAAGTGGCATATTTATAAAGCGATTAATGCAACATTCACCTACTGGTGGTGAATCAATTACTGTCATATAGTATACAGTCACCCGCAGACAATGATTAGTGAATGTCAGATTCATTGCTTTGTGTCCCTTAGAATTATGATTCTGATCTAAAACATTGCAAAAATATTTACAATGAAAGGCTTTTTTTCAAACAAATAA
This sequence comes from Nanorana parkeri, assembly GCF_000935625.1. Lineage (NCBI taxonomy): Eukaryota > Metazoa > Chordata > Amphibia > Anura > Dicroglossidae > Nanorana > Nanorana parkeri. The sequence goes on along the minus strand of NW_017306875.1, from coordinate 442,960 downwards.
AAACAAGGAAATATTAATAGTTAGAGAAAAAAAAAGCAATCAGTAGGAAAATAAAAGCTAAGGGGAGGTAGTAGAGAACTAGGCTGGATTATGGTAAACTAGGGGTTATTAAGGGGTTGTGTAGGAACACATAAAAACGTGTTAATAAGAGTTAAATAGGAACCCGTTTTACCTGAAAACAACAATTTTTTTTACTGGTCAGGCAGCCTATTTTTTTGCTGCAGCTGCTGTAACAGCTGCTGTATTCACACAACTCCTGGCTGTCATTTTGACAGTTGGGACTTGCTGGTGAATGCAGGGATGAGGGCAGCAATGGGGGAGAAGTGCAGGGCGTGCTACATAAATGCCCTACATTTGTTATGGAGCATGTGTTCAATTTTCTCATCAAGTTAAAGCTGCCCAACAGGTGAGCTGTACACCCTTGATGTGTCCCTGCCTTTTATTTTACCTCATGTCTGATAGAAAACCAGTACTAATTATTCATGGAAGCTTACAGAGTTAAAAGCTTAAAAAGCTGGTGAGCCGTGCATACAAGGACTAATGTCCTGTGGGCCCAGAACAGGCATTGTGGGTGTCAGCAGGTAGAGCAGAGGGAGATCAGTGAACTATTGTTTGCTGATATCCACTCCAGTGAATGAACCCTGAAGTGACAAGCATTTTGTTTCAGCACTGTTATTCCACTGGCTGTGGCTGGGGATTAAGCCAAGTTAAATGTTAAATAAAAAAACAAATTTTTTTTCAAGCCCCTCTTGGCTCAATGTACAGGCACAAGAATTTAAACATACTCACAGGTGCGGCGAGATATAAACATGATGAGTGCACCGTGAGAGCAATCATTCTAGGGCCATCATTTATGGTGAGCTATTAAAGAATGACCTGTAAAGGCTTTTAAAACAATGCCTATGGACACTTTTGGATACCAAAGGTTTTCCACATTTCACAAGTGCACACAATTTTGAAGCTTGACACGTTTGGTATCTATTTACTTAATGCAACCGCATCTTTTATATTTTAGAAAAACATTGGCTATTAGCTTGTGTTTGTGTGCACAAAAATAATTTGAATGCATTTTTTCTTCTGAAAATTTGCATTTGATAAATAGTTGTGGCATATAAAATTGCAACTGCAGTCATTTTATTCCCAGGGTCTCTGCTTTTAGAAAATATATAATTTTGGGGAGGATTTAAACAAAGAAAGGACATTCTCTTCCTTTTCTGTCTGCCCTAAGTTTGGCTCTACATTGGGTTTGGCTTAGCAGTGACTAAAGTTTCTTTGGGTTTGAGGCTAAAAGGTAATTCAGTAATGTGCTTTAGGAACTATTGATTTCAAAGAGCAATTCAGCAGTGACACTGAATTAAATTTGTAGTTTGGTGAACCAGGTAGACAAATTACTGGGAGGAGCTGGGCATAACCCAGGTGTCTTGAACCCTGTTGGGCAGAATACATTATAGATGGAGGACCCTTAAAAATCAATTTAGAGAACTAAACTGCAAATTGAAGGGAAGGAACTTCAAGGTTACATTTTCTAGAATACTGCCTGTGCCATGTGCAACACAGGAAAGACAAAAAAACGGTGTAAGAAAGAAGGACTTGGTTTTCTAGAGCATTGGCCTGACTTATCATTGCGGTACAACCTTTATGCTAAAGATGGTTTGCACCTAAATGGAAGAGGGTTTGCTGTGCTAGGGGAGAGGTTTATGGAATGGTTTGAGAAGTATTTAAACAAGGATTGAGGGAGTGAAAGTTACAATATAATGGGGGAAGATCAGTCAGACAGGGGTCAGAAATAATGGATAATGGATTGTGGAATAGGGGAAAATGGGGGGCTCTGGCACATGGTAAATATTCCCATGTTACAAACTTTCAATGGCTATTATGGTACTATTTGTATGACAAACAATATGGTTATTACAAGTGCAAAATGCAACAATGGATTAAAGTGATGCTCACCAATGTCAGATGTCTGCCAAGCAAAACTGGAAGCACTATTATTAAATTGGTATGGCTGAATCTTGGCTTTGTTCTTAACGTTTGCACTGTTAATTTTCCTAGCTATTCTCTCTTTTGGAGAGATGGGGTAAAACGAAAGGGCGGGTGAAAGAAGACCTTGTTGATGGCGATAGTGCTGAGGCATTATTGGTGGAGTTACATATACTGTAGGAGTGCATACTGAGAAAGTAATTATTGGAATTTGTTAAGGCCCCAGTGTTAATAAGAATATATGGACTCAACTCCATATACTGATTGAAAGGCCGGAGACAGTGATAACAAAAGGAGATTTTAACTACCCTGCAACTGACTGGTGTAACAGCAACTGGGGGAGCCAATAATTGAGAAGGAGCTGGGGATTCTGCTAGATCATAGACTTAATATTAGAATGCAATGACAAGCTGCAATCTCTAAAGCAAGCAAATATTAAAAGAGGTATAGACTCCAAAGAGAGAGACATAATCTTGCACCTGCACAGAGCATTAGTAAGACCTCATCTGAAAAATGCTTTCAGTGGGCACCAGTTCACAGAAAGGATGTTGGGGAACCGGAGAGAGTGCAAAAAAATAAGCAACTTACATGGTGGACTTCCGCTATGAGCTAAGTTTAGCTAAACTGAATTTGTTCTTTCTTGTGAAAAGGCAAATAAGGGGGCATGTGATCAACATACATCAACATGTATAAAAAATATATATGATCCATAGATCCAATATAAAAATGAACAAAAAAACATTAAAAAAATGAATATGGCATATATAATTTTCGCACAAGCAATTTTGTAATTGAATGTTATTAAAAATACCTTTCCATTTAAAACTGTCGCTGCTGCAATATTCTAAATCTTTCAAAAAAATTAAATGCAATATGGCGACCCAGAGACCCAACTGTGTATGGAATGCCCCCAGAAATGTCACTTTTTGCTTGCTGTGATTGGCTGACTGATTTCCCAGAAGCCTGTACTAAGATACAAGTATAATTTTTTGCAGTCTGACAAAGCCCTGGATTGGGAGGGGTGAAACGCGTCAATGAGACACTGCAGGCGTATGGCCAGATACACACAAACCATCAGAAAGTTAAGTCGAGAGTAATGACACAGAGTAGACTAACACTGGTGGATATCGCTGAGGACTATTGAATGTCAGGGAATTCCAAATGACTGTTATACAAACAGGGGAGTGGATACAAAGATGTAAGTAAGACGTAGCAGTGATCTGTGCAGTGCTCACTCCAGTAATCATGCAAGTGATGTAGCTGGTTTCACCATATGCTGTTTGTTGATATGGACATAGTCCAGTCATCAAGCACAAGATCGGTACTGATTGGTTTTTTGCATTGTACTGTGCCATTCTGTGTAAGTGCCTGTTCTGGGGTCAGCTTACTGCGTACCAATTTTCTTCTCAGGTTCAGTGGTTGCTTGAATGCTAGTATTGGGGGCTGAGGGAATATTTCTTTAAGGCTTGGTTCACACCTGAACGTTTTGTATATGCGCATCACACGTGCGTTCCCCCCCCCCGCCAGTTTGCGCGTTTCTTGCGCGTTTTAAAAAACGCGCGACGCACGCGTGTTTTGGAGTGACAACAGAGGTGTCCAATGAAAAAGAATTCCGGTCTTTCCGCAAGCGTCCAATGAAAGACTCTGGAGACGCAGCATTTCCTTTTCCTGTATCCAAAAGACCGTGTGGTGTCTTTGTCTTTTGTGCAGAGGAGAGATTCAATTTCTGA
>NW_017306875.1:412743-438622 GCF_000935625.1 Nanorana parkeri | reverse complement strand
GGGATACACATATGGGGAATGTGGTTGTGGGTGCCATGTTTCTGGGTGGTGCATGGATGTGTGTGGGTATGCATGGGTGTGTGAGTGCATGGGTGCGACGTGCTGTGGTGGATGCCGAATTGGTGGGGTTGGTAAGGGTGGTAAGGGTGGTAAGGGTGCAGTGTCAGGTTGTCTGGAGACACTTTTCAAAATAGCAGCGTCAATGGCCCTGGTGATGGTTTCCCGAATTTTGGTCTGTCCATCTTCAGGCACCTTTTTCAATTTGTCCTCCAGGCTCGGGAGGAAATGTGCCTCGCACGAAAGCCTGGGGACAGGGTGGGACATAGAGTCCAGGACATCTGCGAGTCTGTCCTCCTCCCTTTGCAATCTCTGGCGTCGGGGCATTAACATTGTACGCCGGCGTCGAGTCATCCGGCATTGTGGGGCAGGCGTGGTTGTTGTCGCGGGGGGTGGTGTGCTGCCTGCTGGGGTTGGGGTCAGTGGCCCTGGGGAGAAGGAAGGCTCTGTTGGCGATTCCACCTGGTCCTCTTCAGGCCTCTCAGTGGGCTCCCAGTTACTGTCGGTGCTGTAAAGAGTAATCAACAATACATAAGTATTTGCTGTATATGATTTAATGCATGTAATGGTTATTGACGTGACTTACCTACGCATTTCAAGGCATGGAATTAGAAATGATATACTGCACGCCTGTCACATTACAATACTGCACGCATGGGACCTATAAAATACTGCACGCATGTCATACTGCACGCATGTCACATTACAATACTGCACGCATGTCACATTACAACAGTGCACGCATGTCACATTACAACAGTGCATGCATTCTGCAATAAAATATTAAACACATAAAAACATTGCTGACATGTACCTTTTGATCCCTTAACTTGTTTGGAGTATGTTTCCCAATCAGGCCATGTAGCTTCACAAATATCTTCCCAGGCACGTTGCCTGATTCTCCGGTTTTTGTAGTCTGCATGTCTCATGTCGTAGAGACAGGGTTTTGCATGCACCAGGCGTATGAATGCCTCTGAATCAAGTAGGCCACATCTACTGGAATCCTCCATCTTGCTCTTCTTCTTGCTCACACAACAAGTTGCAGAGGGGAGTGGTCTGTTGCCATGTGTGGAACGGGCGTTCTATGCGCGATTTCTGCTACAAAAACGCGCAAAAACGAATTTTGTACGTTCCCATGGAAGTCTATGGCCGCGAACGCGCTACAAAACGGCCCAATACGCCGCAAAGAAGCTCCTGGACCTTTTCAGGCGTGGCCCGTTTTGTAGCGCGTTAGGGACGGGCGGAAATACGGAAAGGTGGGAACGAGACCATTGACTACAATGCAATGTAGATTTTTGAGCGTTTTGTAGAGCGTTCATCGAGCGTAGAACGCGCTACAAAACGGTCAGGTGTGAACCAAGCCTAAGTATGGGGTCTTCTGAGAGTACTGGCTGTAGATCTTTGATTATTTTGCGTATTTCCTCTAGAGTAGGGTTGTAGGTAACTACAAGAGGGGTCCTGTATGTGGTATATCTCTGATCTGTTTAGGGTTTATTTGTCATCCTATGTTTATTTTTTCTGTCTTTTGATTATCAGGAGGCATTTTTTACTCCCAGGTCTAACATTTATGACACCCCACTAACCCCGCCCCTCCTCTAACAGCTTTCTCCTGTCTAAACTGACAAACTGTTATGTTGATCAGTATTGCTTCTGACCTGAAGAAGAGAGGTTCACTCTCGAAAGCTTGTCTTTTATATATTTTGTTAGTCCAATAAGAAAGGTATCATTGCACACTGCAGTACTGCGTTTGTCTTTTTTGACATCTTGTCTACTGGACTAATACGGCTTACCCATTTATATTGCACTATATATATATAGATATAGATATATATATAACAACCAAGTAGCAAGTGCCGATGTACTACATTCTACCTGGAGGAGGGGGATCGGCATAATTAAGTCTGGAATTTAAATTTGTTGACACAAGGAATTACATTTAAGTTTAATAAGACAGAGATCCGTGTCCATGGACTTTTTGCTGTCTTCTAGATATGTGCATTCGGACGAACCTGCAAATCAGCGAAAATCAGTTGATTCGGCGGTTCGACGGAATCCGAAATAACTAATTTAATATATGCCGAAATATACTAAAACAATATTCGGCACACAAATTCATTTTCAGAACATGTTGGCGGCCATATTGGAGGCGGAGCGCGTGATGTCACATAACAGTGACGTCAGACGTTAAACGAGTGGAGGCCATATCAGCCGCTGGTGCATTCTGCACATGCGCACCGCCATTTTTGAGTAGATTTTGGTATACACCAAGATGGCGGTGCTCGAACATGCCGGCGTGCCATTTTGGTGTATACCAAGATCTACTCCAAAATGGCGACGCGCCGGGTGGCCGATATGGCCACCACTCGTTCTGCGGTTTCGGAGGCTTGTTGCCTCCAAATCCGAAACATAAAAATGTGTTTCCTTTGACGAAATGAATGAAAACATTTTTCATCTTCATTTGTTTCGTTTGGAAACAAATTTTTTTGTTGTGCACATGTCTATTGTCTTCATCAACCCTCTAAACCCTCCATTCACCTTTACAGAGTCAGTGATAGACCCAGCAACAGTGATTTTTCATTATTTAGCAAATGTGTGGGGCCCGTCTGTATGAGTGGGAGTGTGAATGATTTTGGACAATGTTGTCAAAGGTTTTTAATGGGAATATGGGAAGATGCAATATGATGGTTCACTTTTTTTGATATTTGAATTTTTCAATTAAACTTTTTCATATTAAAATCACTAAGCTGTTTGGTCCCGGTCCTTAAAGTGACATTAAAGGCAAAAAATGTTTACCCTCCCCCCAATGTTAATGTCAGTACTTACCTTAACCACTTCAAGACCAGGTGTTTAGACCTGAAATAAATGTTATACCATTTTTTGGGGACAGGTAGAGCTTCCTTTTGGTGGTATTTAGTCACCACTGCGGGTTTTATTTTTTACTATATTAAGGAAAAATTATAGAAAAAAAAAAGTTATTATCCATTATATTAGGAAACAATGATTATTACCCATATTTTTGGTAAAATATAAAAGACGGGGTCACGTCGGGTAAATAGACACCAAACATGTCAAGCTTTAAAATTGCAAAAAAAACTACAATACCCAAAATTGGCCATAGGCGACGCTTTAAAAGCTTTTACCGCTCATCAGTTTAGTGTTATCAGTGATTGATGGCCCTACAATTATTGCTCTCATTCCGACGTTCGCGACGATATGTAACATGTGCGGCATAATGGGCGCAATCTTTTTATTTCCTATATTTTTTTTATGGCTGAACAATCAGCCAACCAGATAGGCAGAGTTGTTGAGCTAGGTAAGCATCCACAAAAACCAGCACAGGCATCTTAATATACATTGGTCAATACCTCAGTTTTGTTTTGGAATCCTGCAGAGATAAAAGAAAGGATATTTGAGCTGAGGAAGCTCATGGAACATAGGTAGGCTGGGGGAATCTTCCTTACCAGATATTCTCAATTGACAGTTATGGAGGAAATGGTGAGTTATCCCACAGTAAAGGCAAAGGTTTGACTGCCAATGGTGCAGTCATTCCTCCAGGGACAGAGGAAGATGTCTCTAGGCCCAGTGGTATAGTTTTTGGCACATCCTGAAGTGTCAAGAAGAGGATGTTGGAGCTGCAGTTGTCACAGGAAAGCTGATTAACTCAAAGTATCGGAAATACAGACTCATACAAAGCTAACTTGTCCTTTATTTGTTTGGAAAGACTGAGACAGAACTGATGCTTGAAGCGGCAGTGTTCCACCGAGTGTCTATGTTTGAAAGTCTAATATGTATTTTTCAACAGGTCTACAGCCCTAATGGAGGTTGCATTGGGGGACTCAGTGGTAGCAGCTCAGCGGGGGTTGTCAAAAAGTTCGGCCAACACCACAAACGAGGATCGAGGCTCCCTTGAAAGAAAGGAGATTACAGTACTCACTTTGGTCCGTTGGTCCAAGAAGGTTTTTGACTGCAAGCTGCAACAGGACTGTGGCTGGAGCTGTTGTAAACTTGGCTGTAGAGACATCGGACGGCTAGGGTTTGGATACAACCTTTGAGCTGAAAGTAGCCTCTGTGAACTACATGTCTTGTGACCTTTAGTTCAGAGGTCTACTTACAAAGTTTGTTGAGTGGTAAACAGCCTCTAGTAGCCTGTATTGTGGCTGTTTCTGTTAAGGTTGACAACCCTGGCAGGTCAAATTAGCTCATCCAAGACATGAAGTCTAATTGACAACTTTGTCTTCACCAGAGCGCCCCACAAGTAGTGATGGGCCACTGATACCACCCCTACTTTGCTGCGAGCTGACACCAGGTCTGTCTCTCAGGATTGCAGCAACAGGATGGCTATGTTGTGGAAACAGGGTGTGATATAACGGAAGGTCATAATCAAAGCAGAGGTTGAGACTGGCAGCAGGCAAGAGGATAACAGGAATAGGCAGTGTTGGCTAAGGGGGCAGGAGACACAAGCAGGGCCAGGCAATCTGGGTCCGCAACAGGTAAAGCAGAAACAAAAGCAATCTAATGCACATGGTAGTTGGCGTTTAAATATCCTCCTGGAGCTGTGTACATGCCCAGGGTAAGAGTTGCACGCCAATGCGCATTAGCATGACACACTGCACACAGATTCCAATGCATCAGGCCCTGGGGTGACATTGTACTATACCATGCCTCTTCAGGTCTCTTTATTCAAATTGCTGCACAATGTAGTTGTTTTACATAATAATAATGATGTTACTATTCTATTTTAGGCAACTTAAACATTTTTCTCACGGTTACTAAATCTTTTCTGTTGGAATATTCTTATATTTCAAAACTATAATTATAAACGTCAACCAGTGTGTGTCAGGGCACACAGGCACATAGAATATCATTTAATGATAACAATTCAAATATTTTAACCTGAACTTAAAAATAATATAAAATTGACCCAAAACATTATAGAATTGCTTTATGTTTAGATGTGGTTATTTTGTAAAGCAGTGCACAAACTGTTGTTGGCATGATATAAATCCTGCATAATCATAATATTTTTTTTTTAGATCCATTTATGATATGTAAACAATCTTTGTGTTGCAAATAAACATCCAAAGCTAAACAAATATTGTCTAAATGTAAGAAGCATGTGTATTCTTCATTGAATCTTGGTGTGCTTTGTGTATTTAATTCAGGTCACTGCTTTTCTCTCTCTCTCCTTGCGCACGGTGACTGGTTTTGTATCCACCCCTACTGTACTTTTTGTGGAGGCAGCCTGTAGAGGGTGGGGCCTGGTCAGCCCTGCTCTCTGCACCAGCTATGTGCAGCACAGTGAAAATGTCACTGCTACTTTTGTAAGGTAATGCCTAGGTTTCAAAAAGGCATTTGGTGCATTTTCCCCCCTTCCCAATCCTGATGGAAGGACTTACCTTAAATCCTTGGTTCTCAACTGGTGGGTCGTGACCCAAAAGTGGGTCGCGACTCCATTTTCAGTGGGTCGCCGCGTGTCTTCCACTTTCTAGGTGAGAGACTCCTCCACCTCCCCCTAGCACAGCAATATCAGTTCTCACGCTGAGCAGCCATTCAGAATATGCTGCCCAGTGCCGAGTGTCAGCTTGAGGTAGGGTGGGGTGGAGCTATGGCAGCGAGGGTTCTTCATCCATATCTGCATTGTTTACAAGCAATGCACATCTGGAGGGAGCTCCCTCACAGCACAGAAGCCCAGCATTGGACCCCATGCTGAGGATCCACTCCAGCACGCGATCGCACCTACTACGCGTTCTGGTGTGGGAAGTGTGTTGTGTTGCCATTCATTTGAATGGCACCCCTAACACACCTCCCATCCACAGTTCGCCCGCACCGGAATGCACGGTACCGCAATGCCGTGCATTCCTTTGCAGTGCGACTTGGGTCGCCGCTTAATGCTTAAAGAACAAATGTGGGTCCTGAGGTTACACAGGTTGAGAATCATTGCCTTAAATGATGCCTCTTGATTCGATCATCATCTTTTTTACTGTCGTTTTCGTTATGTGTATAACTGTGGAGGGGATGCTAGATCCTGATTTAGGCCAGGTTCACACCTGCGTGATCCGTGACCGCGCGACACTCATGAACGATACCGCGCGGGTTGCCGGGCGGTCACATAGTCACCCATAACAGCTGATCGCGCTGGCGGTGCCATTATTTTTTGATGGCACCCCAGTCGTGCTGGGTGGATCGCTCGGTTTCCTGCTATAAAAAAAAAAAGTTGTGCATCGTGTTTTGCAAAAAAAGGTACTTGTACCTTTTTTTAGCGATTGCCACGCTGATGTAACCCCATTGAAATAAATTGCACAAGCACACGATCACGCGGTCCCGGGAAGTGTGTCCCAGGTATCGCTCAGGTCTGAACCTAGCCTTAGAGAGCTTTACTGTCAAAAAAGGATAACATATAAATATACAATAATTTGTATTTAACTTTATATCTTTTAGTTGTAACCATGACAAAGATAATATGTACAAAACCACATTACACTTCCTTTTATGTGTTTAATGTGCCTTAGCACTGCAATACCAGATTCTAAAGTTGCATCTTGTTTATAAAGGATCCAATTTAATTACCATAGGGAGGGGACATTTGACTGAGATATTATGGCAGTGACATTTGAGGTCCTCAATTGAAAAAGAAAAAAAGACATATGTCCTAGCAAACAAACTTCTGTGAAATTTAAAAAAAAACTATAAAGAAGCAAACATTAAAAGAGGCTCCTGGGTAATGTTTCCTAACCCAGGAGGAAAAGTGAGATGTCTGTAAGCAATGGCATGATGTTTGACTGACCAAGACAATCTGTTGTGTCAGTGCACATAACACTTTGAAAAGACTTGTCATCAGAAGGATTACAGTGAGACAGACACATGGTGCAAAGGTCGATAGCATTTATTACCAGAGCTAAAAAGGAGATTAGGAAAAGTGGCCTAGTGTAAACACAATGGTCTTGTTCATTTACACTGTATGTCTTTATTGTACAATTTTATTTTCACAGCACTTAGCACAGGCAATATAGTGAAACTGCATGGACTGTAGGCCATAATATTATCACTCACATTTTGTGAAGGTTTTCCTGTCCATTACTTTTAAAAAAAAAAGAGCAAAGCGTTACTGTTAAAGGGAATGTATTTTTTCTATATACTTCTTTGTGCAATAATTAGTTTATAAGTAGAACAAAAAAAAATATTTGGGGCTTTTTCATTTTTTTTTCTTTTAATTTTAAATATTGTATTAAAGGAGAAAGGCAAAATGTATTAAAAGGAGAACTATGAGGTGAGTGATTTTCACTCAACCTCATAGTTCGAGCCGACATGTGAAAATTAAACTGTCACACGTCGGCTCAATAGATCGGGAAGTGAGCGAACACATACCGTCGCTCGCTCAGTTCTCGATCATCTCCCTGCAGAGAGCGGTGACTGTCTCATGGCTCCCTGCAGGGATTCACCCCGCTTCCCGATCCTCCAGTGCTGACTGGAAGAACGGACGGGGGAGGGGGCGGGCACAGCTGGCTCTGCCTCTGGATAGGCAGAGCCAGCTGTCACTCACCCAGCTGGGTGGATCTCGACAGTAATGTCGGGATCCGTCTCGGCTGTGGCGGTCTCAGTATACCGCAAGCTGTAGCTCGCGATATACTGAGCTTTGGGTCACGTGAGGACGCAAGTTGATGTCCTCCCGTGACCCTTAGGAGAACTATGGGGAAAAACTCTTACCCCATAGTTCTCCTTTAAGTATTTCATATTTACCTATTAGCATCCAGTGTGTGGTGAATGCAGGTCTGATACCCCATGGTTTCAGACAGATGGTTTACTACTGTACTACACAGCCTGAACAGCAGTATATACACTTTTTTTTACTTCAAACAGGTTTTGCATCTGCTCTGAGACCATGTATACTTCCCTTCCTCCCCTCGGAGGCCAGGTGGAATCAGATTATTTTTATTCATGGGTGCCATAGTGCAGCACTTTGACTAAAGTGCCTATGCACCTGCACTGACCTGTCAAAACATGTTTGATCAGCTGCACATGAACCATAAAGGTAAAGGTGCCCACACACCTTGCGATAATCGTACGATAATCGCGGGAAATCCCGCGATCGTACAATTATTGTAAGGTGTGTGAAAGCCGTGCGATCTCTACTACTGTATGGTCGCAGGACTTTTATCTTACGCACATGTTCGAAAACCCACCGAGAATCGTACGATTTTCGGCGGGTGTGTAGCATGTTTGTAAGATAAAAGCCAGACGGGCCGATGTGCGCAAGCGCACACTGCCCGTTTGGCGTTGCGGTCATCGCAAGTACGATCTGCCTGTCCAAGATAGGCAGATCGTATGTTTTTTAAATTACCTTACAACCATCGCAAGACAAAAGTCTTGCGATGGTTGTAAGGTGTGTGCCCAGCATTAGAGTCAGATACAGAAGAAAGGGCCAGACAGGTCAGTGAAAGAAGTAGTCAAAGGGTTTCAACAACTAGAAAAGTGATCAGCCAGTTAAAGAGTATCCCTGAGGGACGGGCTTCCGATGACTGCAATGCTGAATGGGCAGTATGCGCTTGCGCACACCGGCCGTGTGGCATTTATCTTACGAGCAGGCCACAAACCCGCCGTCAATCGTACGATTCTCGGCGGGTTTTCGGACCTGCTCGTAAGAGAAATGGTTGTAAGAGAAACGGTCATAAGAGAAATGGTCATAAGTAGAAATGGTTGCACGCCTTCCATAGACCTTGCGATAATCGTACGATCGCGGGATTTCCCGCAATTATCGTATGATAATCGCAAGGTGTATGGGCACCTTTAGAAGTATCAGCTGAGCCGAAGCTCCGGCAGCTCACCCGCTGCTGTTTGCCCCTATTTTCATAGGGGACGAACAACAGTGAGTGAATAGCCGAATGCGGCAGAGCGGCATTCGGCTCGGGTATTCTGCTTGGTTAAGTGCCCAGTTCTCCATTCCCTTTGTTTGACAATCACTTGCCTATTAGCTTTAAAAATGGTTTCATTTCATATGCAGCATGACACTTCTGTTTGCCAGAGATAGAAGTGAAGGCCAAACAGATTCTTCTTGCTAGAGAGTAGTGAAGACCAAATAAAACAAAATTAAAGTGGTAATAAAGTCTCTGGATTTTTTTTAACATATATCTACTGATAGCAAGCAGTAGAGCATGCCCCAACATTTAAAAAACAAAGAAAGTGGCCAAATATTTATGAATTCACCTGTGTCTATACCACTCGCTCCTGGCTGCAGAACACAGCTTCCCGAATGACTGTGCAGGAGGATGATTTGTGCCAACGCATACGCACTTGATATTACCGGAAGGGAGAGAAGGAGTGACACACTAAGCGAATGCACGCACGATGGGAGCGTGCATGCAGGACAGACTCTTTGAGACACAGGAAGAAATAGGAGTCGGTTCAGGGAGCGGCATCAGCACTGAGGGGACTGTTGGAAACAACTGGAAAGAAAAAGCTGTTCACATCAAAAGGCATCACATTACAGCAGCATTAGGGAAGAAAAAAAAAATGTATTTTATGTCACTTTAAAGGAGAACTATGAGGTGAGTGCTTTTCACTCACCTCATAGTTCTAGCCGACCTGTGACAATGAGACTGTCACAGGTCGGCTCAGTAGATCGGGAGGTGAGCGAACATATAGCGGCGTTCGCTCACCTCTCGATCCTGTCACGGCTCTCTGCCGTGACAGGGGAGGGGCTGGATTCCCCCCTCCCCGCTCCGCCAGCGCTGACTGGCGGATCGGACGGGGGAGGGGGCGGGTACAGCTGGCTCTGCCTCTAGATAGGCAGAGCCAGCTGTCACTCACGAAGCTGGGCGGATCTCGACATCGGCGCCTCAGTATACCGCGAGCTGTAGCTCGCGGTATACTGAACTTAGGGTAACAGGAGGACGCTAGTTTGTGTCCTCCCGTTACACTAAGGAGAACTATGGGTAAAAGACCTGACCCCATAGTTCTCCTTTAAGGTTTAAAACCCAAACTAATCCCCCAACTGCTACAATATGTAAGGCAATGAGGAGGACTGTAACAGGGCTTCAGCCAGCGCTGTTGCCTCTAAAACTACATTAGGGGCCACAGAGAAATGCTGAAAGGTAATACACAAGTCACTCAGAAGCAGAGTGGTAGAGCACCTAACATCTGCATTAGGGTAGGTGGAGCTGCATGGTAAACAACTGCATACAACAATCCCACAACAGTAAATCAATGTTGATCTTTCCAGCAATGCAGTGTCCTTGTCTTTTTCTGTGAGCTGAAAAGAAACCACAAACATCCTTCTCTTGTGTAAACTACTAGTCCCATTGATCCACAATGTTATACAACAAAAGGGTACAATGTAATACAACAAAAGGATACAATGTAATACAACAAAAGGTAGGCATTTTATATTTTCTAGAAACTGCAGGTTAGCTGCCACAAATTTTAAGAAACACACGCAAAGGAAAATGTGTTGGGGGAAAACAGTACTATTGATAGCAATGGTATAAAACTTTCTATGCTTTTTAAGTGCAGTAAAGCATGGACTGGTGAATGGATAGTCATATGTAGACCATAGGACAAAAGACATCTGCTTCTCTTTGAAAGTGCCAGCACATATACAAGGTATGTGATGAGCAGGGGGGTACAATTAAAGACTTTCTAACCTCTGCTTAGAGTGAACCTGTGGCCTGGTTATGGACATTTAAATATTTACATATTCTTAAGCCGTAAATGAGCTTTAAAACAAGCTCGCTGACCTCTGTAGCTGCAGGTACTGTTGAGCAATTCATCCTCAAATAAAAGGGAGCTCATTTGGTGATTGTAAGAGTATGTAAATAGCCTGGCCACAAGTTCACTTTATTGAGAAATCTGAAGGACCAGTCTAGTTACCTTTAGGGGTTTTTTTTCTTTTTAAGATTTAGGAAATTAAAAATTGATGCAATCTTTTGAATGTTCAGAGACGATTAGACCCCTAAGGCACCCCTAATGCCACAATGTTAACCCATGTGTTCCATTGTAGGGTGGGATTAGGCCATTAATGACCTCTAAGATTCTGCTAATTCAAAGATACTGCAGCCCAGAGGAAATTGGCACCACATATGTCTGGTAATTAAAATGAAAAAAATACAGTAAAAACATTTCTTTCAATAAAGTAAGCTGTGACTGAAGCAACTAATTTATTTTGGAGATGAATATTTTTTGCCTATCAGCCATAATAGCAAAATGTTTTCACATACATCTCATTTCTGTTGTACCTCAAGGAATTCAGTATAATTTGCATACAAAGGGGAAAAAAAGCATCCAACATTCAGGGTTTCATAATACTAATAATATATATGAAAAAAAAAGAAATTGCCGTGAAGCAAAACTTTCACTTTGCTTAATACAAGACATTATTTCAAATTATATTTTAATATCATCTTATGAGTCTGCCGAAAACATGCAAAGCCAGCCAACATAAAAAAAAAAAAAGAAGATGTGAATTTTAACTTCATAGGGAAAGATTTATGATTTGTCTTTTGCTTAAGCAGAAAAGAAATACAATTTTGTTTTAATATTAAAAAAGACATTGCTCGAGTCCCTTTCACACCTTTGGGCGTAGAAAATGCATGCATTTTTCAGCAATGTTAGGGCATTGTGTTCCTATGCGTCTTGTGTATGAAAGTATTTTATAGCACAAGGAAAGGGCAATGTTTCATGTTACGAAAAAAAAAAAAGTTTTGAAATTTTCATTGTTCAGATGCCTTACAACAAAGCCTAAGGGCCCTTATACACTGACTTGAAAATATGCTCTAGGACTCTTTAGTCATCTTTTCTTCTTTTAGTAACGATGAATTATCCTGTATGCTGTGGCTCTCATGCTGTATACAGGTGTTCTGTTCTGCTGGAAACTGAGCAAGTGTGAATGGGGGTGTGACAGAGGTGTGGGTGGAACAGAACACACATGGAGATGGTGAGTGGTTTTTAGGACCCTTGGCCAAGGAGTCCTTTATCAATGGGTAAACAGCAATAAGATACAGCAAGGATAGAGTCCAGGTTCACAGGGCAGCAATCCAGGCACAGCAAAGCAAAGTGTAAATGGCAATAAGGTACAGCAAGGCTAGGTTACAACTAGGGATGAACTGATACTAGTATTGGTGCCGATACAGAGTATTTTAACGAGTGCTGGTGGTGTACCTGGTGGTTTCCGCGTTCCCTGGGGTGCTCTCGCTCTTCTCACACACAGACCGCACTGCACTTTCCCCGCCTCCCTGCCACTCATCTCTTTTTATCCGGCCATGCATGCAGCCAATCACCTCTCTCCCTTGTCTGGTAGGGAGGGCTTCAGTGCAAGGCCATCAATCACGTTGCTCCTTTTCTCTGCTCCCTCCCACATGCCAGTCATCACCTAAAGGGTGATAGAGATTAACCTGTGGCACAACTGAAAGAATACCTGGGCTGTGTGGCTCCCGCTGCTTATCCAGAGATTCCACCTACTGAAAGGTTTGGTCCCTAAAGAAATCGAATTTGTAATTCATAAGGTAACTAAAACTATTTAGTAACTAAACTTACTTTGTAACTGTTCCTAGCACAAGATGTGGAAGTAAAAATTTCAACCATGGTGTGTCGGGAATAATGTAGACGGTATCAAACACTGGTACAGTGGCTTGATGTATATAAGCATTAGTGGGTCTGTGTACAGTGGTAAAGGCATCTTCTAAACTGTTTCCTCTCATAGGTCAATCTCATTGGCTCAAATGGTTTTCTGACAGAGGGTGCCACTGTACCTTCAGGAGGCTGGATGTTTCTTCTAGACCCGGAGTCCCAATTTCCTCCCTTGGGTTCGGAGGGCACCTCTTTCAATTTGAGGCTGTGGCACGAATTCTGGCACATCAGTTTTTAATGTTCCAGAGTGGTTTTAAACAGTGGATGGAGTAACATTGAGATCAGACTGCTACAGCCATCCTGCCTCTAAATCTTCCACCCATTCATCCTCATCTTCCAGAGGGGGTTGCTGTGATCGAGTCATCCTGTGGGTTGCTGTGATCCGGATTCACAGGAAGGTTGGTAGCTCAGCACAAACAATGTCCGGCTGTGAGCTCTACCGGCCTGCTCATTTGTGCTGCCCATTAGGAGCCAGGTTTCTCAGCAATACCAGGTCACCTAATTTAAAGTTGTGAACTCATACTCTCAAATAAGATATTCTCTTGTTTTGCTCTCCTTGGTTATTAGAGACATCTGAGCCCTCTTTTAGGCAGTCTTTAGGTTCTTTTGAAGTTATTCAACAATCTTTGGAAGATACAGCCGAGGTTTCATCAATGGAGATGTCAAAGTCCAGAACCACTGGTAACCAAGCTTAACATAACCAGGTAAGGCAAATACCTTGTCACATTGAACGTTGTGCTGTGCCTGTTATATTTGTGGACCTCTGCCAATGTGTGACTACTCCAATGTTGTTTCTTCTCAGACGTAAATGTTCCCAGCTTGTTCAGAAATGTACCATTTAACTGCTCAGGCTGTGGGTCTTCCTAAGGGTGGTAATGTGTAGTTCATGACTTCCTCACCCCCCAGCATGTTCAATACCTCTTTCATGAGCTGGCTTTCAAAGTATTTGCCTTGTTCTGAGTGAATCTTCTGCAGTAGCCCATAATGGAATAATAATTATTCTACTCAGACTTTGTCTACTGTTCACTGATTTCCTAGGACCACTTATGGTAGATCATGACCACTGGAGACCTCCCACAAGAGCTTCAGTTTGGAGTTGCCCATTTTTTCTGCTTCTACCACATAACTTCAAGGACAAAATGCTCCCCTGCTGCCTGATATATCCCACCCACTTCCAGGTGGCATTGTAACAAGATAATCATCTGGTCCTTAGCAGGTCTTAAAATTAGGTAAATATTACTTCAGATGAACAACAACACATGACATATTAAACCGTGCCATTATTCACTTCACCTCTCAATGGTCATAATGTTATGCCTGATCGGCTTATATGTGAAATGGTAGAAATGCTTTCACAATGTCCCATTACAGCATATAAAATCCATTATGACCAGATAAAAAGATCTAATTTATGTGGCAGCATAACTGGTAAATCATAAAACTGTTCCACGTTTGTAATAACAAAACATATTCTAATCACAGCAGTACAGAATACTTGTGACTGCCTGAACAGTGAGATAGATAATGCTGCCGATTGTGTCAGCATTATAGCGAGTGTAACTGCAGGGTAAATATTCACACTGGTAAACTTGTTACTGCAATTCCCATCAAAATGACCATTGTTACCTGTACATGTCTACTGTAGACCCATGGGCTGTCAATCATAAGGTCCTGCTACTTTAGTAGAGGATCTAACAGCCATGGATATTGCAGATGTTTATCCTAATGTATTTTTTCTATATTGAGTAATATATCTTTCTATGTGCCTATTTTTTTTTTCTTTTCTCAAGGTATGCATCTTATAACAAAAGCATACAAAGGTCAATGAACAGCTAAAAGCACTGAAAGTACCCATATGACATTAGCTTAAAATCTTGGCAAGGCCATAATTTATCATGATTAGCCAGAATTAGTATTATGAATATGTATATACTACCTTAAATCAGTGGTTCTCAACCTGTGTAACCCATATTAGTCCTGGGTCATTAAGTCGACACTCTAGTCTCACCACCCTGGAATGCAGGACATTGCGCTACCGCACATTTTAGTGTGGGCGATTTAACTGTGGGCAGCAGGTGCGTTTGTGGTGCCTTTCCAATGAATGGCAATGCACCTCCTGCACCAGAATGCGCGATAGGTGTGATTGCGGGGTACAGTGCGTTAATTGCATTGGACTGTGTGATTAACACACTGTACTGGTGTGAACGGGCTCTCAAAAACACTGACTGAAACACACAACCACAGACACAATCTCACATACTCAAAGACATTATCGCAAACACACTCACCAAATCTTTTTATTTATTTTCTGTTTTTAAGATTCACCCAGTCTCCTTATTGGGAACTGGAGTGGATACTAATCCTGGGGTCCAGTGTGCTGTGATGGAGCTCCATCCATATGTACATTGCTTGTACACGTCCCTTGCGTGCCCTTCAGAGGTGCCGGCAGCTAGAATGTGACATAATTTTGGTCCAGGCGTCTCTACAGGGCATGCAAGGGAGTTGAAAGCAATGCACATATGGGTGGAGCTCCCCCACGGCCATACTCCTAGCCCACCCCACCTCAAGCTGACAGAACTGACTAGATGCGCTAGGGGGAGGCTGAGGAGCCTCTCACCTAGTGCAGTGGAAGGCACATGGCAACCAACTGAACACGGGGTTGCGACCCACAAGTTGAGAACCACGGTATTAAATTATGTAGCTGTCTAACTCCAGTAATTTTTATTTTTTTATACAATGGTGAAAAACCTAAAATGTCTGTCAGATTATTTGTCAGTGACCCCATTGGGGAAATTTTTCCTTACTTCCTTTTCCAATTACACCTATGAAAAGGCATGTCATTGTTATGTGTTCCCATTCATGTAGCATATCTAAAAATATATTTAAAAAAATATTTCTTACCTGCACTGTTGAGACCCTCCGCACCTGACCCTGTTGAGAACCTTCTCCTCTGCCCTGCTGCGACCCTCCACATCTGCCACTGGGGAGACCCTCCCCATCTGCCCCTGTTGAGATCCCCCCATCTGCCTGAGACCCTTCACATGAGGGGCCTAGCCTCCCGTGGGATGGCCTGCTGCACCTACCAGCTGGACCACAGTCTGATGGGGATCAGACTGTGTGTGATGGCCAGTCCCAGAGATGTCGTTGTCTATGTGTCACTCTAACTGCCCAGTCTGCTGTGCATTGGTTCTGGTCCGAGGTCTGCCGTGCATTGGCTCTGGTCCGAGGTCTTATGTGCATTGGCTCTGGTCCGAGGTCTTATGTGCATTCTGCCATTTAGCTCACTTTCCAAATCACCGATATTGGTCTAGATCAAAACATTTTCATACCTGTTCCCCTGCAATTCGCCTTTTAGTAAATAGGCCTGCTATTTTGAAAATAATGGGAGAAATAATTTCTGTAACACAAGACTGTTCATGCCGGTGAAGCCTGTGGATGGGTGGGGCTTGTATTTGGGTGGAGCACAAAGAGGGCCTCATAATCTTGTATTGCCCGGGGGCCCCATGTGTTGTCAGTCCGCCACTGTCTTTGTAGTTATTACCTTTCCTTATTTTCAGTTCCACTTCCATTATTACATTTTAGATTTAGTACTATTTTCTTTACTTCCATGTACATTTTCTTGTTTCATTCCTCTCTTCTAATTTGTTTATTTCCTCATACTTATCATTCTTCTTATTCAGCTCCACGGACACCAACTGCTCCAGCAATCCGTTCTGGAATGGACGAAAATTCCATTGGACCATCTGATAATGGGAATTGTGGATGTCCCCACTTTCTGTAGACATTGGGAGGCTGACAAATACTTGGCTGAGTATGCACTTGCTATTCTCTCTTGAATTACTTGCATCTTCTCCGTAGGAAAAGAAAAGCAACTTAGCACAGTGTCTATCTATGCTCCCAAGTGGACACGATCTTGAGTTGACTTTTGGCTATATTGACTATCCAACCAAAGTTTCCAAGGTTGACAGGACCAGATCTTGATGGGCTAGAAGAATGTCTCAGTTCTGATTCAGCAACAGAATGTCATCTAGACCCAAAAGTGGGTCGCCGCATGCCTTCCACTTTTCTAGGTGAGAGGCTCCTCATCCTCCCCCTAGCTATTCAAAATATGCCGCCGAGTGTCAGTTTAAGGTGGAATAGGATGGGGCTATGGCCATGAGGGAGCTCCATCCATACGTGCTTTGCTTAGTGCTCCCTTGTGTGTCCTTTAGAGGTGCCTGGACTGGAGTGATGTCATATTCTGGCTCCCGGAACCTCTGCAGGGCATGCAAGGGAGCTGTACACGCAATGCACATATGGATGGAGCTCTGTTACAGCACAGCAGCCCACACTGGACCCCAGGCTGAGGATCCACTCCAGTACTTGTAAGGTAGGGAGACTGGGAGGATCTTAAAAAATATAAAAACATTTTGTAGTGTGTCTGTGGTTGTGTATGTATGTTACTGTTTTTGAGAGCCTGTTCACACTAGTACAGGGCGTTAATCGCACAGTTCCGTGTGATTAACGCTCTGTACCATGCAATCGCACCTACCATGCATTCTGGTGCGGAGGTTTGCTTTCTTTGCCATTCATTTGAATGGTATCGCAAACTTGCCTCCCACCCACAGTTTGTAGGCCCGCACCGGAATGCACGGTACCCTAATGCTGTGTGTTCTATTGCAGTGGGACTTGGGTCGCAACTTAATGACCAAGGACCAATGTGGATCCTGAGATTACACAGGTTGAGAACCACTGATCTAGATAATGGTACATACAGATACCTTTCTCTCTCAAAAGGCAATAAGCACAAGAAGCACCTTGGTAAAAACTTGAGAGGAAGTGGTTAGGCCAAAGGGAACAGATGTTCATCATGAAAATTAAGCTGACCTACCAAAAAATGCAAAAAAAATGTTTAAAAGTCTGAATTGCATGGGAATGTCAAATTAAGTCTCTTTTAAATCTATGGAAAGAAGCCAGTCCTCTGGCTCGACTACCTGCAAGACAAGGTCTCCAGTCCCCCATTTTCTTCAGAACAAGAAAAAGTGGAGAGTAAATCCCCATCAACTGCTCTTGCTGTAATAACAGAACTATTACTCTGTTCTTTTAAGGCTTCCACATAAGAGGAACATACCTCCTTCTCTTTATTTTTGATGACATGATCTTCGTCGGGATCACTTGGAAACACGGTGTCTTCTGGAATGTCCATGTATGGTCTTCTGTAATTGTCCTGTGGACCCACTTGTCCTTTATGTTGTCCACCCAAACTTGCCGGAACCTTGACAATCTGACCCCCACAAGGCAAGTTTGGGCAGGCACATCATCAAAACGTTATTGACCTTACAGGCCCACCAACGTGTTATTCTTTGAATACTTGGCAGATGAGTTAGACACATTCTTCCAGGATCTGCGAAATTCTCTACCCAGCCTATATGATCTTACCTCTTTGCCTCTATTCTGGGGAATTCTTCCAAACTAAGACTGCTTTAGGAGCCTTCTTTCTTGAGAGCTCAAACTAGATTTGCCCTCTGTCCCCTCGTGATGGCTCAATCCAGTCTGTCTCCAAAAAGTGACTGGCCTTTAAAGTTAATCTTACACCACCCCTGTTTAGAACTGGGATCTGCCACCCAAGGTCTCAGGCAAAGCGCTCTCTTACTGGTAACAGCGTACAACATCACTCTGGCCAATGACTTTGTCATATCAATAGACGCTTTGGCCATGAATGTAGAACATAATCTCTTTCAGAGAGGCAGAATCTTAGCTTTACTGAGATCATAAGAAATAGTTGATTCCGTGACATTGACTCAGACCTCTAGTGCCCTAGACACTGAAGTGAGCGCTTTGCTGTCCAAAAAGAGCCGCACTTCATGCTTTCTCCAAATAAATCAAAATTCTATTTCAATCCATGGAACAGCATACACCTTCCAAAGCTCCCCAGAATTAAAGAAACACTGTGTCAGATTTGGCTTTTTTTCTTCTCAACTTTTTTTGTGTCATACCAATACAAAAGAAATAAACATAAGAAATACTAAATATTTTCGGTGCGAAGTGGTGTATAATCTGACAGAAATACAGGGGTGCCAAAATTTTTGGCCAAGACTATCTCGCTAGCCTCATTAAAGTTGCTTTAACCAGTGGAGAGTACTCAAAATATGTTACATCTTTTTGAAAAGGTAAAGCTTTGAAAAGCAATAATGGAATGAAGATTTCTTATCTACTTGCACCCACTTGTCTAATGCAATCTCCATGATTCCTCCAAAAAAATGCTTGCAATATTTATTTTACTTTTTTGGGGTGCTCCCCCGGCACCTCCCACATCAAAGCCCGTCTAACGGAATTAACAAATGGCTGAACAAGGGAAAAATGAAATCCGCCTGTCCACTCCCCTTACTCTGAGGAAAAATACACTGAATTGTCCGATTCAGATCCAGCAAGTGGAATGGGAGTACTTGGTGGTCGACCGTTGGTTGAGGGATGGTAACAGGCTGATCTGATGGCAGTCTGGCCTGCAAAGTGAACTTCTATAATGTTTCTTGAAAGACTTGCTTCATTAAAATGACACTAAACTCAGGAGTTAAATCCTTAAATGCTTTCACATACCTTAATTATAGACAAAAATGTAGTTTGTGTGTGCATTAGTCAGCTGTAGATCCTCAAATCATCGCTGAATTCATGCTGACACTGTCCCCATAATCCCTGTCTGTATTGTAAAGTAGCCACCACTCCAAGCTCACTCCTGTGATAGACTACAATCTCACGTTTAGTTTACTAATTTGTACTGAGATTGTAGTCTGTCAAGAGAGTGACACAAGTAAGCTAATTTTTTGTTAATAGTTAGGGTACTTGAATGTGTTTTTAAGATCTAACTCCTGAGTTTAGTGTCACTTTAACTATACCATTTGCAGGTTAATCAACCATCTGGGAGTGGATGAGGTCATTCAAGAGAGCTCAAATTTTGTGGTGCTTTAGGCAGTGACCTTGAACGTCTCTCTCATCATAATGGTGTGAATGACGTCTGCCCCTTGAAGCCAATCTGTGTCTGGACGCAGTAGAGTTTCCATGTCTGTTTCAGGTATTGTGTGATAATCTGTGATCTGACCAAGATGGAATGAACAGATCCGATCGCTAATATAACATGAGAAGGAACACAACAGCCAGTCAGCAGGATGCAGGCCACCTACCTTCTCTCTAAAAGCTTGTCTTTGGGAAGGGTGGTAGGCATAAATTGGTGCATTCTGTAATATAAAATAAAGATGGTCATAGTACCTGATTATACAGGATACATGTGTACTGTGTTACCGAGCATACCATACCTGGAAGGTCAGTATGGAGACAAGGCAGCAGGAAGGGAGACACACCGTGGACCGGGTGTGTAGCGGTAGTAATGGCAGCTGGTCCACTACAGCTGCCTGCTTCGGTGTTCAAGAATGCGCCCTATGCCTATGCCACAATGGCTGGATTCTGCAGATGTGCAGGAACGCTGTACTTGCCATCACCCCCATCAATCCAGGGTGGACACGGAAGTGACACGGCGTGCGTTTCACACACTGCCTCCACAGTGCAGCTGTATAGAGCCCAGACAGCATTGTACAGCTGTGAGCTAATGTTTAAGTTAAACTCTTCCAAACAGGTGGATCAGAAGTTGAATGGCCTCCCAGGTCTCCAGACCTAACACCGCTCAACTTTTTTCTTTGGGATCATCTGAAGTCAGTAGTCTATTGGAATCGTCCCAAAACAATTGTTGCACTAAGGGCCTGTTCACACGACGTCCGTTTTCTGTGCTGACCTGATCCATACGCTCCTGCACTAAAAATGCATCCCAATGTATCCCTATGTGTTTTATGGGCTACAGTTCTCACGTGCGCAGTCCGTTCAGGTCCGTTCAGGTTACGACAGAAAAATACTGCATGTCACATTTTGTACGGTCAGGAAACGCGCAGATAACATACTGACAGCCCCACTCCAGGAAAAAAATAAAAAAAAAATATATACAGATGCTCCTCGCTTAACGACTTACCTGTTTTGCGACCACTCGCACTTACGACCGACCTCGCGCGTCAGAGTCAGTGCGACGTGTCGCCGGGGGAAGTGACGTCCTCCGATCTTCACTGCGGGTCCCGGTGAGTATTTTCATTGCCCGATGTACAGTACACTGTTCGGTACTGTACATCTGCAACGCTATACAGTACTGTACTAATGCAGTACAGTACTGTATAGAGTTCCTCACTTAACGACCAATTCGTTTAACGACCTGGTCGTAGGAACGGAACTCGGTCGTTAAGTGAGGAATACCTGTATATATATATATATATTTTTTTTTTAAACTGGAACGCATCAAAAACACGGCAAAACACATAGCACCGCGTCTGCAGATCCGCACCTGATGCAGACCTGATCAGGACCTGAAACTCATGTGAACAGGCCCTAAAGGAGAAAATCATCTCTGCATATAACATCAGTTCTGCTACAATACAAACGTTCTAGTACTCAGTGTAAAGTCCAAGGCTATCAATTTGAGCATTTACGCTAATAAAACTTTTGAATAATTTTTACCCATCCAGACTTTTGGCACTGTTTTTTATGAAACACTACATCTTATTCTATTTTCGATATGGTTTGCTTTTATATGGCTTTTAGCCCTTTAATAGTCCAAACACTAAAAGTGCTTTGAAAGCATAGCAAAAAAAAAGCAGGTCAACAAAGCAGGTCACATGACTTTTGTGCCTCCCCTGAAATGCCCTCACGTCAGTAAATGTTGCTAACTGCATTAGAAAACATGCTTTTTCTACTTCATTATTCACTGAACCAACTGACTGCAACAAAATCCATTCTGCTGGCAGCATCTCCTCAGCTAACCTGGGACAAGGATTATCCCATTTACAAAGGCAGCTCAGTGTTTGTGTAGACAGTGATGACAGGGACCCGCCAGACACGCAATCGTGTCCTGCCCTGCGGGTCGCTCACACCCACAGGGACACGTCTGTGTCACCGAGCAGGCTTACTGTATTGACATTCAGGCAAACTGAAATATGTCATCTTACATCCGCCTCTGCTGGCCAGGCTCTTCCCCTGAATGGCAGGTGTTCTCCCACAACACATAACAGTCAGCAAACACTGATGTCTCTTCCTTGCCTCAAATCTTGCCTGAAATGGCTTTATTTTTACCCCAGAGGAATGACAAAACACCAACTGCACAGTGCCAGCTCTAACAACGTTTGTTTCTTCTCATCGTAGTCCAATTATGACTGCATTTTAGTGCATTTAGTACACAGAGAAGGCTGAATTTAACCATTTCAGCATCTTACACCCTCTGCCTTCCCAGGTCATTTGTCAGTTTTCAGTGCTGTGATGGTTTGACTGCCAATTACTCGGTCATGCAAACGTTGAATATTTTAACTTTTTATATATATATATATAATTTTTTTTGACATAGCATTATTTAAAGAAGATTATATAACCAAAAAGAAAACAAACATTTCTGAAAAAAACATGTTTTGACTAGCTATTGCTTTTAAATGGGGCCCTATAATGCCCGTAAAATTGTTTCATTTGGTTTAGGACATATCATATACAATGCAGCAGTCAGAGGTCAGGACCATCTAATGCACAGAACTTGCAGGAGTTAGTGCCTCCCTATGGTGGTGGTTAATAGTGAGCTCTCCCCTTAATTGTTGGTGATCAGTGGCGAATGTCCCATGGTTGATAGTGATGTTTTTCCCCACAACATTGGTGGTCAGTGTGCCCCCTTTAGGGCTTGTTTCCACCAGCACGTGTGTCTACCGCAATGTCCCGTGCCCAGAACGCAAGGGATCGCATACATAATATCTCCTTGCGTTCTGGGGCAGGAGGGGGCATTCAAGTCACGCCCACAGTACGATCGGCCGCACAGGAACGCGTGGTAATAAAATGCCCTGTGTTCCAATGCGGTGCAATCGTACATTTTGCCTGCTCTGTCTAATGAGTGAGCGTGCCTGTGCACTGTAAACAAGGATGTTTTAGGCTTCGTTCACACCTACACTTTAGGTGCGATTTTCTATTCCTTTGTTGGGAACTTTCGAAATCCTGTGGCAGGAATCCTAAATATTCAGTTTAGAAGCGGCAGCTGTTATCTATTCAAGTTAATGATTGGGTGACAGCGGCCGCATGTAATTATATCTGGTACGATTACATGCAGTTAGGAATAGATCAGTATCACTGGATGCATCATCATGTGTGACAGAGTGCCAGCATTTAAAATGTGGCCACTGTGACCCGATTAAGTTGAATGGGTGACAACTGCTTTTTCTAAATGGAATATTTGCGATTCCTCTTCCAGGAAATCACAAGTTCCTGACTCAGGAATCCCAAATCGCACCTAAAGTGTAGGTGTGAATGAAGCCTAAAATGTGCAGTAAGAGCAGAATTCCCCCAAACCAGACTTTTCATAACAATGACTAGGAATGGGGTGGGTTAAATGGTGTCCAGGGGATCCCTGGGTATTTGTCACCAAATTCTAGATACCAACTAACCACAAATTGATGACATATTTTTGCTGAACAATATATATATATATTTTTTTTTTACAGAAAACACTGAATGAAAAACTAAACTACTCTGAAATACTTTCCCCCCACACAAAAACAACATACCTGACCCATAAATGCACTATAATGTATACATGCGAAAATACATGAGGCGGTGCAATAGTAAAACAAAGTGTTGTGCACGTTTGTTGAGTGGATGCTGGAAATTCAGCATTGGCATTCCTTAGTACAGCTGTGGCGCAGGCCTAATATTTCATCACATAAGATATGTATCAGCCCAATACTTAGATGAAAAGTAACACCAGTCTTGTTGTGAACAATAAAATCCCCTCCATGTAAACTGTAGAAATTGCAAGGATTTTAGCAAACCTTTTCTTGCAGAGTAATACCTTCTGTTGTTCTGAGGAAATAGTTTGTTTTAGCCTGTCTTCTCTCTGACTGATTTTTGAATTGCAGGGCCTTGACAAGGGTATTTTCAGAGGGACCCCCTCTTCTACTGTGACCTCCCCCCACCACCATTCTCCTCAAAATAAGGCACTCCAGACTTGTATGGATTTTCAAAGGCCACAGCAGCCACTTGTATTTTTAATAACCATACCAAAATAAATACAAACTTGCATAGAAAAATAACTCTACTATATATACTCATAACCAATTAACCCACTTAACCAGTTTAAACTCAGGTTTCCGGATCCCTGAAGGTGCTTCAAATAACTGGAATGCCGTCCCATACCTGTATCTGCGGCCTCAGATATTACTAATAGGGCCCCCAGCCGCAAACCACCGCCTCGGGGACCAATATCTGTTAAACCGCAGACACTTCACCGCCAAAACTAAGTGGTCAAACCCACTGACCACCACTTAAAGGACACCACACCTATGATGGGTCACCAATCCTGGTCAATAAACCCACGGCATCCCTTAACGCCCTCAAGGACCCCAAACCGCCAACAGACTGCCATGACTATACGAAACCCCAACCCACTCAAACAGCCCAAAACAAGCAATAAAGGAAAAGCAAACAAAGTCGAAACCTCCTCCAGGGCGGGCGGGAAATTCCTCGTCTGCTCCCGGCGTCTTCTCTTCCAGAATGATCCTGGGATCCACGTGCCGACCCCTTCTGGAAATCCCACCCCCCTGTGGACCCCCTACAAGCTGGTAAGCCACCCCTTCTCCCTGTTTCCTGTATTTTAACCATTTACCCTCTGGCTCCCCTTCTCACCCTGTCATGTTGCCATTCCGCCCAATTCCCTCTTTTCCTTGCGCTCCATGACTCTCTTTCTTGATCACAATCACCTGATTAAAGTGTTTCATGAGAAAAGCTGCTTCATCTGCATCCCTTCAGAAGAGGGATACATGAAACTCCTGCTACAGGCAAAGCCTGATATTGGACTTGTACGTCATTCCAAGATACATTCACATCCTCAGTGCTGCATTTCTGAGAACCCAATTACACAAGCATGACATGAGATTTCTGGGGGGAATCCTATGGAGTGTCTCAGTGCAGCTCAATAACACTCAGGGCCGGTTTACACCATAGTTAAACGCACAGGATCCGCTATTGTACATTCTGAATAGCACTCCAACGCACCTCCTGGCAGGCGTGCTTTGCAGCACCGCATAACGCCAGTACTTCAATAACTTGCAGTACCTGCGTTGCAGTGCAGAGATAAAAAGTAGTGCATGCATTACTGCATGTTGTGTGGCACTGCAACACACGCCCACTGTGAGGTGCGTTAGGGTACCATTCAGAATAAATGCCAATGCAGTACACCAGGCCACAATACCACACATTTTTCGTTAGCATTAATCCTGTGTGTTTATTGCAGTGCTATGGTGTGAATCATAAAATCACAGGCTCAGTGCTACTGAGCTCCCTGTCCAGCCACTGCGCCTGTCGCACTGTCACACAGAGGCAGGTCCAGCAGCCAAGCCTCTGCACTGACACAAACCCTGTTTTTGCAGGCTTAGCGGCCGAGTCTCTTCAGTGACATGGAGCTTGTTAACAGTACATAATCAGTGCTACTGGGCACAGCACTGCCACCACACAGTAAAATTCTCTGCCGGGCCATTGCACTTATCACATAGGCAGGTGCAGTGGCCAGACAGAGACTATCAGTCAGTGGTGCTTAGCCTGCATTTTAACAGGCATACTGCCTGTCTGCTTGTGTGCGTCAGCTACCGCCGCCTGAGGAGACCATCTCTGGTATAGCTTTGATTGCAGTTTACCAGTGCTTAGATGGTGTGGCTGCATTAGTTTTCTTTTTCAGGCTTTTTGCCCTGCATTTTTACATAGTGATCCGGCCAGTAACTCACTTCCTGTCTTAAGCTGACAAGGCTTAACATATTTTATCTATAGAGAGATGCATTGCTGTCACTTTAGAATAGGACTACCGTATATACTCGAGTATAAGCCGTCCCGAATATAAGCCGAGGTACCTAATTTGACCAAAAAAAACTGGGAAAAAGTATTGACCCGAATATAAGCCGAGGGAAATGAGGCAGCTACTGGTAGATAGATAGATAGATAGATAGATACCAATAAAATTACATTAATATTTATTTAAAAGAAAAATAACCTAGCTCTGTAAGTGGAAAAGGGGGTACAGGGCTACATATCATGTACTACGGATCATTTAACCCATTCATATTAGCAGAGGATAATTGTAAATCTATTGTTCAGTGCACTCTATATGTAGTATATA
>NW_017306875.1:333308-411994 GCF_000935625.1 Nanorana parkeri | reverse complement strand
CCGGAGACTGCCAGATGACCCCGCTCGGAGCGCCGCACACCGGAGCAGCAGTGACGCGACGCTCGGCGAGGTAAGTAAGAAGACGCGCTGGCGCTGACTCGAGTATAAGCCGAGGGGGGCACTTTTCACCCAAAAAAATGGGCTGAAAATCTCGGCTTATACTCGAGTATATACGGTACAAATATATCCCTCTCTTCATAACATTCAGAGGAGGGGTTCTGTGACCCTTAGAGATAGTTGACAACAAAATAAGAGAAAGAAAGAGAGCACAGGTAGTTATCAGCCGACAACATTTCTGGTAGGATCAACGGGTATTTTTTGGGGGGTTGGGGTTTATATACCCTTTAAAATCAGTAAAGTTTTCCTTTCCATCATGCAATGCAGAGGCATTTATTTTAATGGCATCTCAACAAACGAGTGCTATGTGTCCAAAAATGCTATATGCAACTTTTTTTCCTGACAAAAAAAATCTGAGAGATTTGCCTTGCTTGATTTAAAAGTCAGACCTTGAGATCAGTAGCTCTCAGAAAACGGGAAAAATCAAACGTATCTTTCAGTGCTGCAACCAGCGCAGGGTAAGATATGTTTGATACAGGTGGTGGGTTAGGGAGAGAGGTGATTTAGGGGGAGGAGAGTACCTTAACTGCCTGAATTTGTCTTTGTAAAGGTGCCCATACACTGCACGATTCTTGTACGAGAATTGCGGGAAATCCCGCGATCGTACGAGAATCGTGCAGTGTATGGAAGGCGTGCGACCGTTTCTAATGTACGGTCGCACGACTTTTGTATATCGAGCATGTTGGAAAACCAGCCGAGAATCGTACGATTTTCGGCTGGTTTTTAACACGATCGAGAGATCACTGCTGAACGGGCTGGTGTGCGCACGCACACACTGCCCATTCAGCATTGCAGTCATCGGAAGCCCGCCCCTCAGGGGGGCGGGCTTGCGATGATCGCAGGTACGATCTGCCTGTCCAAGATGGGAAGATCGTACTTTTTAAAATTACTTTACAACCCTCGCAAGACAAAAGTCTTGCGAGGGTTGTATAGTGTATGGGTACCTTTAGTTAAGGCGATGTAAACAAAAAGTACATTATAATCGTATACCAGATGTTTAGGCCTGGGGCGCCTGTGTATTTGTCAAAGGAGGAAGTGCAAAGTGCAGCAACCTGTAGCAAGTAAACAGAAATATTTTTTTTTTTACTTGTTCTGACCACAGCAGGCTAAACTAAAAGCAAATGGTAAAGATTATTTTTTTTTTCCAAAGAAATGTTAGGCTTTAAAAGCATGAAAATCTTCTCTCCAGGAAAACAAAAAATCTACTCTTGCAGTGGGGCTACCTCTGTACTAAGTGCTGGTTTGTGCCTAAGGAGCCGGAGTAAAGCGCTTATTCCTGATTCACTCTGTCCCATTGGTCAGTGCTCATCTGTGCAGCTGATCGAATGTCCCTAGTCATCCTCAAATCTAATGCAAGTCTGTGGATCCCTCATTAAATGTAATTAAGTCAGTGCTTCTTAGACCCCCGATGCGAAGAGGAGAAGACGCTGTGGGGACAGGTTTAGCAGCCTGGAGGGAGCTGGCAGTAGCAGGGATCATGTAAGTAAAATAGCTTTTTTCCTGCCCTCTAAGTATAAATAAGTACGTAACCCTTGCAGTGAAGGTTAAGGTTACCCCTTTGGAGCCACATATGCTAGAATCTTTTAGTATAAAACATCAGTCAAGTTTTTATGGTTAACAGTCTTTCTGACTGACGGTCGGGCCGCGGCTCCCGATGTCAGAAAAGAAAAAAAAAAACGATTGCAGGGAAAGGTTTAATCTGCTTGATAGAGCAGATTAAACCTTTCCGGGAGAAAATGTTTCTCTCCCGGGCGGCCGGGAGCCGCTATCTAATAGCGGGAGACTCCCGGAGCTTCCGGGAGAGTTGAGATGTCTGTGGTACTATTTTTGGGAATTGCTAAAATATAAGACCTACCCCAAAAATAAGGCCTAGTGTGCTTTTTTGAGCCCAAAAAATATAAGACACTGTCTTATTTTCAGGGAAACACAGTAATAGCCTGTTTTAACCAAGGAGGTGGTGCTACTATAGCTGGTCAGTATCTACATACCAAGGTGTCCATAAATTCAAGGATACTGGGGCACTTAACAGAAAAACTCAAATTACATGTAAGTACCTAAAAGATCCTGTAAAGCACTGGGCCTTGGGCAGGTTTTATATAACTTCACATTTGCTTAAAACAGTGAGAACGCTGCATACAACATACATTTATTTTTAATGGTACACTCTAAATTGATGCACTAATTTTCCATCCAGATATTGCTGCACTGCATCAATCCTCTGTAGTTCCTTTTGTCTGTAATCTGACATTCCTAGACTTTTCCTGCTAGTGATGCTGGGGCACCCTCCTTGTTGCCTCTCACACAGCAAGCCTGTTTTTAAAAAAAATAAGGTTTTTTTTTTGGCTTGTGTCCTGTTGTGGAGATTCCTCATTACATCCTGTTCTAGAGACACAAAGGTATGTGAGAGACAATCTTTCCAAAGTGTGAGAAAATTCACTTTAATCCGCTTTCCTCTTATTTGGTGACAACTGTAAAATTATGAATTTCCCATCGCTTTTTGGCAATTACTAGGACCAGAGGGAGATCCTTATCTGTTCGGACACAGACAGAAATTACTATAAGGTTGCAATGCTATTCAACCCCTAATGCCTCATGCTTCTGTAACCTTTTCCATTGGGGACAGAGTCACAGTTGAGCACTTCTGGGTTCATGCTCAGTGGAGGTAATAACTGGTCTCCTCCATGGCCCTACATACTGAGAACAGCTCAACAGTCTGTATCCTACAATGATTCTGGGCTCACAGAAAAACCAGGTAAGGCCAGAGACTGGGGGAAGGTGTGCCTACTGTCAGGGGCGTATTTACCGCGAGGCAAACTAGGCATTTGCCTAGGGCGGCTGCTCCGCTGGTGCCGCCATACGCAAACGCCCAGCGCCGCGGTTCAGAGATGAAGAAAGAACCGGAGCCCTCCTCAGCACACGGGGACGCGGCCGGCGACATGCCGCTGCCTACTGTACCACCACTAGCATGTACAAGTGATCAGGTGGCTATACAGCTTCCCAGAACACTTCTGCATAAGATTAACAAGCAACTAGATTGACAGAAAACAAATCTGAGTCTGCTATTGTGGGCACAAGCTTGTTTTAATTTCTTTACTGCCCCACCGTAACACAGCTATGGCAATGGCAATGCCCATAATTTCATTGGTAACCACTCTGAGATATCGCCAAGGGTTGCTGCAGCTGGATGTATAGGACATTAATGTCCTCCCAGTATGGGGAACTCGTTGGAAGGATGTTTATATACAGGGGCTATAGGGAGTGGATTAAAGGATAATGGTACTTTTACAACACATTAGCTTAAAGTGACACTAAACTCAAGAGGTAAATCTTAAAAATGGATTCAAGTACCTTACCTATTAACATAAACGTGGGGAGCCCGGCCAGCCGGCAATGTGACCAGATGCATCCACCTGAGCTCTGAGTAAATCTCCCTTCAACCTCATGATACAGACTTCGATGCTCTCCACACGGTACACCCTTACTTTTTTCAGACTCAATTTTGCTTCTATATTGCTCTCTCTGAGGCATGGCGCAGAAGAAGGAAGGCTCTGGTCTAGTCAAAACTACGGCTCAAGATGACCGTGCCACTAGGCTGACACCACAAGGCCGGATGGCTAGAGAAAACCTGCAGGACTCGGCGGCTGCCCGTCTGGTAAAATTTGCTAGGTCTTGGGGCTCTGGCAGAGGTGATTTACCGACTCTTTGGCCGCTGCAGAATGTGGCAGTGGACGTGCAGCCTGTGCACGTGGGCTGTTCTCTTCCATGAGGCCTTGAGGCGATAAACTATGACTTGGTTTTGTTTGTTTTTAACGGAGAACGATTTTAAAGAGATGTATTAATAAAATGTGACAAAACCCCACCATCTTTCTTTTCTAAAAGACAAAAGCAACAAAGCGCCACCTCCTTGTGTGAAATCTTTATTTACTTAAATAATAAAAACGGTTATAAACACTCACAATTATAAAATTTCAGTCACGCTTGTCAATAAGAGACCACAAGATCAGTGTCTAAGGAATGTTCCGCTCCGACTGCATATAAAAAGCTGCCTCCAGTTACATCACCATATCATCGTGCCACCGGCTGCTTTTGAGTTGTGGATATTTTACAAGAAAGACTACTACTAGAGGATTGTGTGATGGTAATCATTAGCGCCAAGAGTTAAATCAACTTTTTTCGATCTTTCTTTTCTACTTTATTATTGAGTGTTGTTGTGCGGGTGACTAGCCCCTATACCGGATTGTTGGCCCTCCTGGGTATTTGTCCATGGATGGCCAGGGAGTTATCCATTACTCAATCATCCTTAATATGCAGGATGTTATGGGTAATAGGCTGTTGAGGCTGTCAAAGTGTTTGACAGTGTTTGAGTGGTCGAATTTCTGCGCTGTTTTAATGTAATTTGGGTTCGGCATAGTATTTGTAGCTGGGTTAAACTGCTTTATGCCTATCCCACAGCTTCTATTTGTGTCAATAATCATCACTCACCCTTATTTCCTCTATATTGTGGAACCAGGCAGGGGCGCCCCCTCTCGCGGATCCCTTTTGCTGTGGCAATAGAGCCCTTGGCCTGTTTGCTGCATTAAT
This sequence comes from Nanorana parkeri, assembly GCF_000935625.1. Lineage (NCBI taxonomy): Eukaryota > Metazoa > Chordata > Amphibia > Anura > Dicroglossidae > Nanorana > Nanorana parkeri. The sequence continues at coordinate 407,296 of NW_017306875.1, read as the reverse complement.
CCGTGGAGGTGATTAGTTTCCATAGAGGCCCTCTCGAAGAAAAGGTTGCTTTGTATGCAAATGATTCTTTTATTCCTTTCGGACACTAAATCCTCCCTCTCCTATCCTTCATATCCGACTTTGGTAACTATTCTGGGTTACGCATTAATTGGGAAAAGTCCTTGCTACTCCCCCTAGTGACTCCTCTATCCCTCCCTATCCCACATTAAAATTGCCGCCTTAAATTAAGTGCCTGGGTGTCCTGATTTCCTGTAGAATAGCGGACAATTCCACTCTAAATCTTTCCACTATACTTGCAAGATTTCAGTCCCAATCAAAAATTTGGTGCAAGCTCCCTCTTTTTTCCCCTCTTAATCTACGAATTATGTGGATGCCCCAGCTTCTCTATTTGCTCAGTAACTTCTCCTGCTGGATCCCCTCTGTATATTTCTGTACAAGGACCACATCTGGAAAAAGTAGTCTTCGAGAATCAAATTGGAATATTTACAGCATCCCAAAGACAAGGGTGACCTGGCAGCTCCAAATGCATGGGTTTATTATCTAGCTGGCCAACTACAGCATATAGTTGGCTGGGGGAAAAGGGATTGCCCTAACTCCTCCTCTCTCATAGTGCCTACACTGTACCTGAACAGTTGACAGTTAAGAACCTCCTGAACCTTTCCGGACACACTAGCTATACCTCTCTTTGGCATAATGGGTCCTTGCCTGAACTCTGCAAGTCGGAAAGGTTTTCATAGATGGAAAAAGCTGGGGTTCTCATACTCATCCAACTCTACTCTGAGGGTTCTCTCAGGTCTTTTTTCCAATTGCAGGTTGAATTTACCCTTCCAGCTGTTTTTTTCCAGTATTTGAAACTCCTTCATGCCCTACGGATGCAATTGGGGGATCACCACCCCATTTTTCTCCCACGCCAAGCACATCGTACCAGAGGCTTAATTTCTGCACACTTGCTCCACAAGTTCCTATTGATGTACTCTCTGACTTGCCAGGCCAGGTGGGAGACCGATGTGGGCCCTATCTCAGATGACATCAGGGAGGAGGTGTTACAATCTGTCATCCTGGTTTCACTCTCCCCATCCCACAGGCTGACAACTTTTTATCGAGTGTTTTGTACACCTGAGTTTCTTCATACAATTGAAGCCAGATCTGATCCTAATTGTAGTCATGAACATGGCTCTCTTAATTATCCATCTCTTATGGAGATTTCCAAAGTTCAGACAATACTGGAGTGATGTGGTCTGGACGCTAAACATAGTTTTTGGTGTCCGGCTAGAGGCCACTCCTTTGTCGTGCTTATTAGGATATTTTGACTTACCTAATGTTGATGGATACACGACTGCAGCCCTCTCTAAAACTAGGTTTCTCGCTAGGGAATTAATTGCTATGAAATAGGTCTCCCACTAAAGATTAATGGATTGCAGATGTGAACAAACATGTTTCTTTTGAGAAGCACATGTACATGGTTCATCAGGGAATTTGACTTCATCTGGTCTCTTTGGCTAGATATTATATGCCCCACTCTTGCTGTTGGTTAACTGTATGCTGTATTTATTGACGATCCAGAATTTCTTTTAATTACCAACTGCTGCCTTACTGTTAGTTGACGATTCACTTTCTTTACTTTTTCTCTGTTGTTCTTTGATGTTGTAAAACAATTTAAAAGCATAAATAAAATCTAATTAGAAAAAACCTTTCAAAATATGTATATGCTATATAAATATCTGGAATAAACAAAAACAAAATCAGCCCTAATTCTGGATACTAAAACTGGTTCCATTATGGCCGCTATTCAACATAATACAACAGCGGCAAATAAAACTTGTCCTCCATCAGAAAAACCCCACCCATGAAAGGAATGCTGATTTTTTTTTATTGCTTTATATGAATTTGTATTTTTAAAGAATACATTTTTTATTAGGGTTTTTAATACAGACATATAGAAAATGTGTAGAAGCAGGGGCTGGCCCTCCCTCGCTTCAAGGATTTACAGCAAGTTTTCAAAGAGGCACATTGCAGAGTACAATATTCATGAAAAAACAAAGTAGAATGGTGTTGACAATAGATAAGATTTATAAATAAGCAGAGGAGATGATGTACAGGTATTGGGAGAAAAGATGAGGAAGTGAGGAAAAAGGAGCAGAGGGAGGGACCAGCTGGGGCAGACCTGAGACTGTATACCCTAGTGTTGATTTATACTTGTGTTCGGACATGTGAGGGCTTGAAATTGAGCAGAGTTAGGGAATGCAATCCAAATGCTCCATGTTGTAATGAAATGTGAGTGATGTGGTCATGAAATGTGGTCATGTTCTTCCATTCTCATAATAAGGTTCCACTCCACAACCAATTCTCATACGCTGGGAGCAGATGTGGACTTCCAGTGCCTAGTGATTAGCGCTCTACCTGTGGAAAGAAGAAATCTTAAAAGTCCTTTCTTTGCTTCCTTAAAGGGTCCCAGGATGATACAGGAGGAGGACTACGGGGGTCTAGAGGCAGGTCTCTGAAAAAATATTTATGCTCTGCACAACATGCCTGAAAACCTCTTCCCTGTAATCACTATTGTGTCTTTAAAATCTAATGAAATGTGTGAAATGTACAGTGCGTGCTCATAGCCTGCTCTCTAGAACTATAGGAATGAAAGTGTTTTTTTCACTTTTGCAGTGAAATTGGGATAACACCTACTTTATATGCGTTACATGTTCCCATTAACATAGCACAACTTAAAAAGTGAAACTAATCTCAGGAGTTAAATCTTAAAAATACATTGAGGTGCATTAACTATTAACAAAAATTTATCTTATTTGTGTATCACTCGGCTGTAGATCCTCAAATCATCTCTGAATAGGTGCTGACACTGTCCTTCCTTCTGGAGGGTGGCTACTTTAGTTCCCCTTGGTCCTTGTATATGTTGTAAAGTAGCCACCACTCCAAGCTCACTCCCCATGATGGACTGTAATCACACATCTAGTTTATTAATTTGTTATGAGATTTTACTCCATCACGGGAGTGAGCTTGGCATGGTGGCTACTTTGCAATACACAGAGGGACCATGGGGAACAAAAGTAGCCACCCTCCAGAAGGAAGGACAGTATCAGCAGGATTTCAGAGATGATTTGAGGATCTAAAGCTGAGTGATAGACAAATAAGATTCATTGTTGTTAATAGTTAAGGCATCTGAATGCATTTTTAAGGTTTAACTCCTGATTTTAGTGTCACTTTTTTGCTGCTTATGTTTTTTTAATGTTTTTACTTGTTTAAATCCTACCTAGTCCCTTCCCCCATGTAATGTTGGTTTTGGGAAGTTATGCTTACTCTAATTAACACTGTCTGTACTGTGCTAGCAAATTTCACTATCAGTTGTAAACTAGAACACAGTCTGGCCTAACAAATGGTTAAAGACTTTAAAGCATCGTATGTAATGAGACATTTTTACAGCACTTTCTCAAGGGCATTATAGCTTTATTAGTGGCAAATAATATATTAAATTAAGCATTATGCATCCAGTGCAACAACATGTTAAATGAGAAATATGGGGAGAGCGAAATGCACTGATCCCCGTAGTTAGAGCAGAGATGTGACACTGCAGCTGTCACGTGCCAGCTCAATTGATCGAGAACTGAGTGATCACAAACGGCTAATTGCTCAGTTCACAATCTTCTCCCTGCAGAAAGTGGTGACTGCAAGTCACCACTACCCACAGGGATTCCCCCCTCCCCTCTCTATTCCTCCAGTGATGGCTGGTGGGACAGACAGGGGAAGGGGACGGCACAGCTGGCTCTGGCTCTAGAGAGGCAGAGCCAGCTGTCAATCAGGTAGCAGGATGGATCCAGACAATATTGTTTGGCTGCAGCATAGCTCTGCGCTGTCAAAATATTTGATGAGGTTTGGGTCACGGGGACATTAGTAAATGTCCTCGTGTGAGTCAAAAGAGAACTATGGCCAAAAAAGGTTTGACCATAGTTCACTTTGAAAGGTGGAAACCAGTATGAAGAAAGTGTAGAAATAATACAGAAGGTGACAGATGCAAATAAAACATTTCCAAGAATAAGACACATATAGCTTGTATATATATTTATTTTGAGATGTATTGTAAAATCACAGAATGTTTGTAAACCCATGACCTTCAAAATGATTGCTTCTATAAGGAAATTTACTAAAAACCTGTAAGCTTGAGAGTCACTAAGCATATATCTGAACACAGTTTTCTTCACTCAGGTATTTTTTACAACTGAGATAACAGAGGCATCAGAAACAAAATACACTAGACAGACAATTGTGTGCCACAAACAAACTTTGGCACTGCATTATTAACGGATATAGTGAACTGCAGAAAAAGAGCTACACGTGATCCCACAGCACCTCACTAATTGCACCAGTATATGTGGTATGTGCCTACAGCACTACTACAAGCTGATGTTCGTGTGATCGCCTTTGATAATAAGCACTTTAGTGAACAAAGAGGCTTGTAGCTGCCAGTCAGACTCAGCTAATAAACACATTGCAGGAGTAACTAGTGACAGGTAAAATAATCTACAGTGTGCCACAGTAGATAATGCAAACTGTCTAGTAACTGGAAAAAGATTCCGTAGATTTAAGTTAGGTCGTTCACTCTCGCATGACAAATCCTATGTAGTTAAATGGTAAAAGGTTTTAGAGTTGCTTTTATTCTAACATATCTAATACTTGGTTCTATCAGCACCAATACAAAAGATAAGGAAGGAATAGCATCATGTTTAAATTGATTGTGTTCTCTTCTAAACTATGAAAAACAAAATGGAACAATTGGCAGTTAGAAATAAGCTACATCCCTCACCATTAGGTCACAGAAAAGTGTTTGGAATGTCTCCAGTTCCTTCAAAATACAATTTAAAGCTAAATAAGTTTAAAATTAATGTTTAAATTGCTTACATTTATGGTACTTACAGAAAAAACTATCATGTAAAATAGTTCAACGCTGTAGACCTATCAGAAATGTACAGTTAAATGCTAACAGATCACAGACATGTCTATATTTTATAAACCGTACTGAAAAACACAACAGAATGTGTTCAGAAGGGTACCCCGTTAAACTAACATTACCTGTTCACCTGCATCCCATTGGTGGAGGACTGAATTACCACCCACCACTTGGTTTTAAAGGGATCCGTTGGATCTCTAAGAAAAAAAATAGCTTCAGCTTTGCAATACAAGAAGCTGAATATTTACCTTTTCAGAGGGCTGGAAGTGAAATCTTCACTGTCTTCATTAGCTGTGGGTGTGTTGGATAGCATGTCCCCCGCAGGGCTCTGTGGTTCCTCCCACTGCCTGCTATGTCACTACAGGCCACAGCGACGGCTGGAAGTGCCCAGTGCGGATCACACTATTTGACAAACCCAGATGTATTGGATAGCAGCAGTGCCTGGGGCTGTTGAAGACAGTGAAGAGTTCACTCTCTGCCCACTGGCGAGGCAGGTATTCAGCTTCTTGTATTGCAGGGAGAATCTGGCTGTTTTTTCTTAGAGAAGGTACAGGGTAGCATTTTTCTTGGAAGGCTTCTAATCATTCTCCAGTGAAAGGAGACAGAGCATTAGAAGTTATCAGCACTTATCTGAACCTCTGACTGACCAACTCTTTGAAGCCATTTAGCAGTAATGGCTGCTGCACAGCATTGGCAATATCTGCAGACCATAGAGTCACAGCTGGACAGAATCTGACATTTTACATCAATCACTGCATGTAAAAGCCTAGACAGATGCAACTTCCTACACACCATTTTTCATAATGCCCAATCATAATACTACAAAAGAAAACACCAAGGGCCAAAATGTTAAAAAATGGGAAGCTTTAGTTTCACTCATTCCTTTTTAGTATGTTGTTGCAAGCAACACCTATAATGACACCTTGAAACAATAAATCAAGCTAAACAAAATACTAAAAAGGAGGAGCAAACTAGAAAACAATATATAAATGCAAGTTTTAAACTAATGTAAGCTATATTCCACACAACAGAAAATACACCAAAATATCATGAAGATCCCTTTTACCACAAACGAACCAAAACAATTTAGTCACCAGCATTATAAGCAAAACTGCTTCTTCTTGGGTATGACTTGAAATGCCTCCTGCATGCCAAACCTGCATGAAATTAGGGCATTTACAATGTAGTCTTAGGGTCCATTCACACCACATCCAGATTACCTCCAGATCAGACTAGACTGTTTCCGGACCCAAAATGCATCCCAATGTATCCCTGTGCTATTTCTGGCCTCTGTTCCCACCGGCGCAGTCCGTTCCAGACCAGACCATACCAGAAAAATACTGCTTGTCCTATTTTGTCTGGAATGCACTGGAACGCATCAAAAATGCATGGACAGCACCTGTAAGACCATTTTAAGCAAAAAAAGAAAAATTACAAAATAAATAAATCTCCAATCGCGGCAAAAACGCAATGCACTGTGTTCCAGATCTAGTCTAGTAAAAGGTGTGAACCCAGCCTCAGGCCATGATAATGTAGCGTCTATAATCTAATAGCAACTGCTGACACTACTAAATTATTCTGAATTTATAAGGCTAGAAAAGAAAAGGTGAGCCGATTAGTTTTTCCACTTCTGGCTTCTTTGCATAAAATTTGTATACAAGCTTTCACATAGATCAAAGGACAATCGGGTATGCAAGAATGTTGATCAATCGGATTTCTATTCTTCTAACTCTCTTGGACAGCAGTGTCTGAAGGTGCCCACACTGACATAAAATTGCTGCACTGTCTGGCCAAAATCAGCCAAATCAGGTGGACACTAACTCTCTCATTTTTGTGGTCATCAATAGAAGAGTCTAACAATTTTCAGTAACCAATTAGCAATTAAACCAATATTAATGTGACAAAGAGCAACCAATCAATTCAGTGAAGCTTAGTGACACCTTTAAAGAATTTCAAGATTTTTTTTATCAACCCTTGCAGTGGAGTGGGGCCACACCAATCCCAACCCCCTCGGGCCCCACCCCCCACACTGCAAGGTTTCAGTGCTCATTTTTGTCTAGGTTAAAAAAAAAGTTAAACTCAGCCAAAGCTCCAAATACGGCTTCTTCTTAGGCCGGTTCTTCTAACGTCTCTCCCCCTCCTCTGCAACGGTCTACGGTCCCGTAAGAAGATTCAAATGCTGCAGGGAGCAGGAGGCAGGCTGGAGGGAGCTCTGTGACAGCTGGCCAGCTTGGGGCTTCGGGTGAGTATAACTTTGTTTTTTTAGCACCTAAACACAAACGAGCACTTAAACTTTGCAGTGCGGAGGTAGCCCCACTGCAAGGGTTATTTAAACAAATTTAAGGTGTTTCATGCCAAGCCTTAAAGTCCATGTTTTGTGACAAAAACTCTGTTTTTAATGGAACCTATTAAAATGCCTTTGAATATAATGCAATGGCTGGTAAAGAAAGGGTGCAGCTACTCTAAGACAAACAAAGCTGAACTAGGCCTCTTGTGGCTCCAGTACAGAATGAGGGTGTCAGTGCTTACAGAGGCTTAGGCTGGGCACACACCTTACAACCATCGCAAGACTTTTGTCTTGTGATGGTTGTAAGGTACTTAAAAAAACGTACAATCTGCCTATGTTGCATAGGCAGATCGTACTTGCGATGATCGCAAGCCACGCCCCGAGGGGCGGGCTTCCGATGACCGCAATGCCGAACGGGCAGTGTGCGCTTGCGCACACCGGCCCGTGCGGCTGTTATCGTACGGACATGCCACAAACCCGCCGAACATCGTACGATGCTCGGCGGGTTTTCAAACATGTCCGTAAGTTTAAAGTCGTGCGACCTTACAGTAGTAGAGGTCGCACGGCTTCCACACACCTTACGAACATCGTACGATCGCGGGATTTCCCGCGATTATCGTACGATAATCGTAAGGTGTGTGGGCACCCTTACAATGACTACATATAAAGGCTCTGGATGTGCAAACCAGAAGGCGTAGTGGATGAAGTTTGATAATGTCATAATGCTTCATCTTCAAAATTGTTATCATATATTTAGGGCCACAACATACACCTGCACTATATGTTATTGAGTTTGAGAATGTGAACACTACCACTGTGACTGTAAAGGTGACAAAGCCATTTCAGCAATGATCTTGCACACATTTAAAACTTGTTCCATATAAATTATGGAGTTCTGTTTTAGAGCCTTGGTTCTCAACTGGTGGGTCGTGACCCAAAAGTGGGTCGCGACCCCATGTTCAGTGGGTCGCCACTTGCCTTCCACTTTTCTAGGTTTTTAATGTGTGTGTGTGTGTGTGTCAATGTTTTTGAGGGTCTGTTCTCACTAGTACAGTGCGTTGCGATTAATGCACTGTACCACACAACCTACTGTGCGTTCTTGTGTGGAAGGTGTTTTGCAATGCCTTTAATTCGAATGACACCCCAAACGCACCTCCCACCCATAGTCCGTATACCTGCATATGAACGCCCAGTACTGCAATCTCGTGCATTCCATTGCAGTGCGACTTGGGTTGAGACTAAATGACCGAGGACAAATGTGGGGCCTGAGGTTACACAGGTTGAGACCCACTGTTTTAGAGTAATGCAGGAGAGATCTCATTGGATCACTTTTTGTATCCTTTGAAAACTCCTGTGACCAGACACAGACCCTTTAATGATCATGTATAACCAGGGATAGTCATTCATTCTACACAATATGTACTGTATGTAATCAATGTGTACCTTAAAAAGGATCCTACTGTTATATACCGTTATATGGTACTGTCACTTCCAACGTGTTTTAAAACCTGCAAGTTCATTGGCTGTCATTCCTATGCATTCTCATTCTTCAGCCTGTGGGCTAGACAAGAAAAAATCAATAGTTTCACTTATCCACATTTTAGATGGTGGAATCTCTACTGCTGTATTCAGAAGCTGCAACACCTGCAGCTTCCTGAATAGCCAAACAGGGATTGGAACTAGCAGTATGCAGTCACCATTTGGCTGATAATTTTCCACCGACCGATTTTTAAATCAACTTTTGTTGAGCTGGGTGGTGCTGACAGGATCACCCACGCCTTGAAGTTTGGCCAATTCAGCAGGAACGGACAGAAGTTTGAGCTGCCTATGGCCAGCTTTAGCCTCCGTATTTACTTCTTACCATATAACAGAGACAAAATACCAAGGCAGCCAGTGAATTTAGAACTCCTGCGATGGGAGATTGACAATGGCAGTTGCAATATTTGTAACAAAATGTTCCCTTCAAACTTTGTATTAACTGGTTGAGATTGGATTGATCCAATGTATATTTTGTAATACCAGCTAAATAAATTTAATATACAAAAAAGATCAGATGACAGGTACAGAATATGCAAAGTCCAGTCTTATATATCATTTCAGCCTTACTGCTTGACTTTTTTAACCAGTCTAGCTTTCATATACAGGCATTTTTTTGGAGATCTACAATAACTCCATGGCTATAAAAACATTTAGAAAATTGGATGTTACCCCAGTGAGCATAATTAGTGCACAAAATGTCAAATATAAAACTTTACCTCACAGTACTTCACGTAAATCTCTATTTACAACATTATATTTGAAAAATAAAATATACATCAATTTATAAACTCAAGTACTTAAAAAAATGTAAAAGACAAAGAGATGGAAAAAAAGCCTGAACTGCAGAGCACACACAGTGTAACATACAAGTTTTATTCTGAGTGCAGGATAAAATGCTTCACACTTAAAATATAATGCAAATTAAATGCAGTATAATCCGCTACTCCAATATTGATTAATTTGACTGACATATGTTAAGATCTTCTCAATCAAATGACTTTTTAGCAATGATAGCTAGTGCTGTGTTTTGTAGTCAGTGACATTATCATTAGTAAATTCAACAGCAGTTGGGATTTCTCAGTGGCTTAGTTGTATTCCAGTGGTTAAAAAAATTAACCGGTTGGGAATATTCAAACAAAAGTTGCAATTACTAAGTGACTACAACCCAGAAATAATCTTGTACTGGTCTGGCTTCTACATATACTCACCTCCCTTCACTCTATCGCTGCTCGGTATGCTTGGAGTAATATGTAGTATTTCTGAGTATGGGTGAGCATGTGTCTCGCTCCATACCATAAAACAGCACCAGGTGCCTGAGTGACTGCCATGCAACATCAGGGAGAGAGTCCTAAGAGCTTGTTCACACAGGTGTGCACGCTTGTGCAGAGACCTGCTCCCAGGAGGGACAGGTGCTGCGTGTAATTGTGTGTAACCCTGTGCAGTCTGCACATGGTTACATACCAACATCAGTGCGGGTTTGGGAGCCCCTACTTAAATGCACATTGTCTTCACTATATGAGAGATTCAGCCATGCTGACTGCTGCAAGTCTGAAGGGTAACAAATATATATCGTTTAAAGCATTCTTTGTTATGCTGTGCGAAACGAAACACAATTATACAGATGGGCTTTCCTTTGACTGCAAAAGGGGTAATACACTTTAAGTTCCAACCAGATTGAGGTCAAAACTATTTCCTCAGGTTTTAGTTAGCACGGTGCCAGGTTACTAGACCTCTAATTTATTTAAAGTTCATTAAAAATAAAATGTAGCTTGTATATATATATAGCAATTAGTCCCTACACATAAGACTCTACATTTTTTTTGAAGTTCAAGTGTTCACATTGCTGATCAGAAACACAAATATTTGAAGTCACTATAGGATTTCAAATTCGGGAATGATCCTGCCGTCTACCTCCCTTGACAAATATCATGCAGAGGGCTCCCAAACCTAAAAGTCCGACTCTGGGCTATTTTTTTCTCTTATATGCCCCCTAGGTTGTGTTAAAGAAAAAGCTAGGCTGCAATATTCACCTGTAAACCAGATCTGCCTCCCACACTTTTTCGACCACAGGATGTTCTTAGTCCTCAGCTCAGTGACCCTCAACCTGGAGACTGAGAAAAGACTATGAGTGCAGTGCAACATGGCCCCACTCCCTAAGCACTCCCTTCGCACTACCAGCATAAAGAAGCAGAGAGCGGTGCAGATGATCTCATGTCAGCACTACACTCTACATTATCCAGGGCCAATAGGAGAAGACTGACAAGGGAGGGGACACAGTACATAATGTGTCTGGCAAGAAGACATACCAAAAAGGTGTGGGGCATGGAGATTCACAAGGTCTCTGGTAACAAGTGGAGCCCTAAACAGTTCTGCATAAAAGGGACTGGAGCATTAGGAAACATTCTGATTCCCAATGTATACCTACTTTTGGGAATCCTTCAGAAACGGTTTGGGGAGCACTGATTTACTTAATTCTATATTTGCTGATTTACACTGCAAAGCTAAAATACTTTAATAAAAAATAGGGTGGACATATGGAACCATTATTGAGTGGTCTTCCACTGGGTGACTAAGCCACTGATTCACTGCTACTAAATCTTGCTATAGGAATTTATCAAAATGATAGTTGTACAACATAATATTTTTTTTAAATAAAATTATGATTATACAATGTTGCAATTTTTAAACTATCAATCAATTTGCTGGCCAAATACATGTAATATACATATACTTATATATTTATACTTATCAGTGTGGAAGCATTACATCTGCTCTCAAAGTATGTGTCTGATTTTGCATACTAAAAAAAAAGGAAAAAATAAAACACAGAGAAATCTAGTATAATTGCCCAAGCAGCCCATAACATGATCTTTTTAGTCCAGTCTGGTACAGTAAAGGTACAGCCAACTTTAGTGGTTAAAAAATACAGTGAATTATAGCAGTAAAACAACAGCAAAATAAAATGGTCCCTTACTAAAAACAAAATCATTCATTTCTGTATACATCTCACCACCATAAAACATTTCAAACATGTACATTACTATAAAACACATATATTCACTGCCAACAGGTAATGAGAGGTCCTTCACCCTGTAATTTATAGAGGTAAAGAGAAACTATCTTCAACACCGTCAGCAGTTGTCATGGATACCATGTAAAGCTTAGCGCTGATGGCAGGGTGTAAAGCTATAGGAATTCCACATAGTTTTCAGGTATGAGTCCAGTCTTTCCGTTGAGCGTCCCTTCTAACCAGCCTGGCTCCTGGGATGGGTGAACTGAGCAGGAAAAATAAGCAGAAAAGGGTTACATATAGAAAGGCCTACTTGCTGGCAGATCTAAGTATACTTCGATCGCAACAGAACTGCCTGCACCAGGTAACCCCTATTTCCACTGCATTTTCTAAGCCTTTAAGCTCATGGTCACTTCAGCTGCAGCCAGTGCCCCCCTTTAATTTCTGGCCTTTTCCCCCACTTCTTTCTGGCATTTTGACAGTCAGGACTTGTATAGTAGTACAGCAGCTGCAGGATCAGCCAGTGTTAAACACGCAGTACAAACAAGTAATAATATGGGGTGCTTCTGAATTGCCTTTGACTAGAGTTTACAAACACTCCTCAGACATGATTTAGAAATAATACAATATAACATTATTACGTTGCATTTACTCAGTATCATTCATATGAAAATCAAAAGAGTTACATTTGCATATGATGTCAGTTAAAGCAGTGTTACAAGTAAAAAAAAAAAAAAAGTTTCTTTCAATAAAATGTGTTTCTATTTAACACCTTATTACCCCCTAGCAAACCTTAATCAGCCATAATTAACACCTTCCACCTTTGCCTTCCATTAATACTTCAAGGAGAATTATGTTCCTCCAGGGCTGACTGGAGGAACGGACAGGGAAGGGGGTGGGCACAGCTGGCTCTAGAGAGGCAGAGCCAGCTGTCAATCAGGAAGCGGGGTGGATCCCGACAATACTGTCAGGATCTGTCCCGGTTGCAGCGCGGTTCTGCACTGTCAGCACATGTCCTCCTGTGACCCTAAAGAGAACTACGGCCAAAAAAGGTTGGGCCATAGTTCTCTTTTAAACTTTTTTTTTCTTTTTTGTTGTTGATTTCTGCAGACAGCCTGTAGTCAGTGGATCTGCTACGTCCCACTCATATCTCTGCTCTCTGTACAGGTTACGTGCAGCACTACTTTTACAAGGTTATATAGGTTTGCAAAGACATTTGGTGCATGCAACATGGATTTAGATTCCTTTGTCTTTCAATCAAAATGCTCTATGCCTAAAGTTCAGCTTTGACCTCTATTCTATCACTCTGTAATCACGCAGATTAACATAAGTAAAAAAGGCAAAATTCTCAAATTGCTAAAAATAATGTATTGTTTATATACCAAATATATCCCCCATTACTAAACACTGGCAAATGCATACAAAAATTTAAATAGGCAACGCTGCTATAATATTTTGTAGGAGGGTGAAGATGAATTATGACTGGGTAGAAAATGCTACACTTATATGAACTCTTACAGAAATACATTAGGGGCTCAGGTTAGTCTGGTTTTGGCTCATTTGTATGTCTAGGGATCACAGACACTTGGTACATAATTCCATTCAGCCGTTATAGAACATTGATTTGGTTTACTGAAAAAAATATATATTTTAGGTTAAAACCTAATTTGGATTGACCCACTCTCTGCTTTTTCCATATTAATCATCTATCTGTTGCAACACAACATCTGGGTCACTGCCTGGGCTTATTTTTATTAACCTGGAAGGACCTCTAGCCATATTTTACCCTGATGCTTTCTTTGCCACGGATCTGAGGACTAAGCACTAATAGTTATTGAACTGCATTCATCTTTATCCATAGGAAAACATTATAAATCAAACGCTATATACTATTCTGTAGCATTCTGGACACGCATTTATAACCGCAGTCAAGAGGGGAAGAAAGATGTGGCTAAATCACTCATTAGTAATTACAACCACAGCAGTCTGTGCAGAACTGTTAAAGGGGGACAGCCATAAAGGGACCCAACAGGAAAGTGTGAGCTTGTAAGAGACCCCTCTGTCTGGCAGCCTACAGATCTATTCAGCCAGTAATCATATTTGTCAGTTTCTGAGGTTAAAATTACTCTTTATATAGTACAGTTTTGCAAGTAATTTCCAGTTACATCACCACTTGCTACATGTCTAATATACCATAGACAGACTGTCCTTCCAAAGTACATAACACTGCTGTTTTTACATTTAGTGATATTCATTTATAAGGGTGGAGAAAAATTGTTGCTAAAACGATATGCATGCAAAATGGGTTATGTCTGCAAATTTTACTGAACACTTTACAAACCATAAAAGCTCTATTATATGATGCAAACAGGTTTATTTAACTCCTTCACAACCAGGGGTAAGTTAAAATGTTTTGATTTTGCAGCTTTGCTATGCAAAAGAAGGGGGTAAAAACACTCAGGGATTTCAGCGTGATCTGGGAGCAGATCTGGCTGATGGGACAGCATAAGGAAGGCAGGAAGGAAAGAATTATAGCCTACCTATTGCGTTTCCTAGTAAGCAAAGCTGTTAATTTGAGACTTATATGTGCAGAAGTGAGAGAATTTGAAGGAAGAACACAATTCCTACTTGCCACAGGATGGTGACACATTGGAACACATTTTCACATTGCCTTACAATAGTCTATTCCCTGGCTATTGATTCAGTAGAATTCAGTATTTAGTAGTATACTATAATAGTATGCTATTAATACAGCAGCATGTAGATGCATATACAAAAATAATTTTTTTTAAATGCTGCCCTACTCCCTATTACTTCAGTTTACTTTGAACGCTTTTGGTGCATTTGGTTAAAGGACGTGGGAATACCACATGTTGCTGACACTGGGTTGTACTTGAAAGCCTGTACAGAGTGACTATTTATTTTTCTGTTCAGGACACTTGGGTTTAGAGAGGTTTACAGGTTTTATTAGTAGGCTTTCTTCTGTACTTCTGGTAAATTTACATGTGAGGATATCGTGATGTTTCAACAAGAAAAAAGTGTCTTAAGATGAACAAGTAGAACCTGATCACAAATGAACAATTTCATGACATTGGTGCTGGTAGACCAACCATAAAAGTCCAAATACTGCTAATTACAAAAGATGATATGGGTACCATTCACACAACCCACACTGATCATTTACACTCACGATGTGTTGCACATCATACAGGCTAAAAGTAGAAAAATCCTTTAAAATGTGCTTCTCCATAGTAAAAAGGGTTAACATAAAATATGACAGCTGTTTTGGACAGGACAAATTCTACTGAATACGGTTAGGAACAGGAAAGATTTAACTGCTATTTTTTTTTTACACTTGTCAGGTTACATCTTCAGTAGCACCACAAGTAGAAAGGATAAAAATAACTTGACTATATGAATATTTTAAACAGGAACAGGAGTTCAAAGGTATACATACAATGACAAAATAACATCAAGTGAAAAATATTTTAAACTTATTAATACCTAAAATACCATTACAGACAGAGTAGCAATGTTGAGTCATATTTGATGGACTGCAGTCTTTGTCAGCTATACAACAGGTGTGTCTGTCAGTGGAGGACTAAGCTGGGTGGCAAGGGTATGGCAGGCTACAGTTTTCTCTCAGTACAGGTTTCTTTTAATGATACAGGTTTACAAAGAAAGCTTTGTAAACCTCCTGGGATATCCCCAACATACAGTACATAGCAAAAGTTTAAGGCAGGTGTGAAAAAATGCTGTAAAAGTAAGAATGCTTTCAAAAATATATATTTTTATTGTTTATTTTTTTTAATCAATTTGCAAAAAGCAAAGTGAATGAAAAGAAGAAAATTCTGAATCCAAAAAAATATTTAGTGTGACTACCCTTTGGCTTCAATTTTACCAAGAAGGTGCTAATGATCATCAATGTCATATGTAGGTTGAAACACAGTCATTAAAGTGACATTAAACCCTCAGTTTTTTTAACATAAACCAATACTGTAATGTGTGCCTTACTGTAATCCATGGTAGTTTCCCTTCTCTTTGCTGCTCTTCCTTTTAAATCCTCATGTCTTCTCATGCTTGGGGAGAACTTCCCTTTTCAGCTCAGGGCCTCTTCCTGTAGTGCTGGCTCAGGTTACAAACCTATACACAGACACCATATATCCATTCCTGAGACAAGGCAGTCTGCTGCAAAACAGAAGTTCTGCCCAGCATGAGAACAGATACAGATTTAAAAGGAAGAGCAGCTAAGAGAAGGGAAACAACCATGGATTACAGTAAGGCACACATTACAGTATTGTTTTATGTTAAAAAATCTGAGGGTTTAATGTCACTTTAAGGTAAAACCGAAACAGCTGTGTAGGAGGCTTAAAATTGGTGAGGGACAGCCAAACTCTGCTGCTAAGGTGAGGTTGTGGAAGACAGTTATGTCACAGGTCATACACCATGGCAAGACTGAGCACAGCAACGTCTCTCCCAGGCAAATATTTTAAAGCAGACTGGGGTTTCAAGATGTGCTGTTCAAGCTCTTTTGAAGAAGCACAAACAGGCAATGCTGAGAACCATAGACGTAGTGGTCGGCAACGGAAACTTAATGAAGCAGATGAAAGACACATCATGTTTAGTTCCTTTCGACAATGGAAGATGTCCAGCAGTGCCATCAGGACCGAACTAGTGGAAACTAGTGGGACCCAGGTACACCCATCTACTGTCCGGAGAAGTCTGGCCAGAAGTGGTCTTCATGGAAGAATTGCGGCCAAAAAGCCATACCTACAACGTGGAAACAAGGCTAAGCGACTCAACTATGCACAAAAACATAGGAACTGGGGTACAGAAATGTGGAAGCAGGGGCTCTGGACTGATGAGTCAATATATGAAATATTTGGCTGTAGCAGGAGGTAGTTTGTTTGCAGAAGGGCTGGAGAGTGGTACAATAATGATTGTTTGCAGGCAACAGTGAAGCATGGTGGAGGTTCCTTGCAAGTCTGGGGCTGTGTTTCTGCAAATTGAGTTTGAGATTTGGTGTCCTCAATGCTGAGAATTACACACAGATCCTTATCCACCATGCCATAACATAAAAGACGCGTGTGATTCCACTTGTTTTGCCATCCTCCCTTCCTCCTAACCTCCCTATAAATGGAAATTATATTGCAAAGCATACTGTATGCTGGATGTTAAGTTGGTTATGTTATATGCATTTTGTTATGTATGCTTCACTTGACTTCAATAAAGAACTATTGAAAGTTAAAAAAAAAAAAAAGACGCGTGTGATTGGCCCCAAATTTACTCTACAGCAGGACGACAACCCCAAACATACAGCCAATGTTATTAAGAACTATCTTCAGTGTAAATAAGAACAAGGAGTCTTGGAAGTGATGGTTTGGCCCCCACAGAGCCTTGATCTCAACATCATGGAGTCTCTCTGGGATTACATGAAGAGACAGAAGGATTTGAGGCAGCCGACATCCACAGAAGATCTGTGGTTAGTTCTCCAAAATGTCTGCAACAAACTACCTGCCAAATTCCTTAAAAAACTGTCTGCAAGTGTACCTAGAAGATGTTGATTTGATTTGGATTTCTCTTCTGTTCATTTACTAGTCCATTTTGTTAGTTGATAAAAAGAAACTATTAACATCTTTATTTCTGAAAGCATTTTTTCACACCTGCCTAAATCTTTTGCACAGTAATGTATATCCCAAGAGGCTGCAGGAGTAGGGACACAGAGGGAAGATGCACATAGGGGGCTGACAGTCTGAACCAGAAAGAAAAACAAAGACACGTCCGAAGGAGTTTTACTGGTAATAATCCTTTTTTTGTTACCAAAAAAACTCCTTTGAACTCTTCATTTGGTGGCGCCTCCTTTTTTTTTTGTTTGAATCGATTTCTCCAGGGCCCCCTTCTGCCCTTCGTGGGTTCCCTATAGGTGGAAGTAGACCCACTATCGAGCAATCGGGCCCCACAAAAGAAACCCATATTGCAATCATTGGCCGTTTTCAACCAAAGACCACAGTGCCTTTCACTTTTCCTCGCATTTGAACCAGGAAGATGAATAAGGAGTATTCTGATCGGCAGTGTGGGGCCTAGACGGTGTCACCTGATCAGTGGATTGCAGTGGAACAACACTAAAACCATTAGGCAGATGAGTATGTGAAATGTAAGTAAATTAAGCCAAGCTATGTACCTGCATCATGCCACATTACATTAGAGTTTGGCTTGCAAAAATCCTTTATAGGAAATTAGCATGCAAATATCCATGTGTTACTAATACTGGAAAAAAAACTGTTCCATGTGGCCGTCATTCAATAACATTTTGTTCACGTAACCAGGTATCAACTACACTACACTAAATAGGAGCAGACACCAAGGTTCTGGTTATTCTGCTGCTGGGTAGCTTAGTGCTCTTTACTGGTAATACTCTATTTTAAATGTCTACATGTCTACAGGGCTCCTCCCCCTGAATAAGAAGCTTGCTCACCCTATAATATTTCAAGCCTCGCATTGGCATACCATTGTTCCGTAATGGTTTTATAGTTGTTTAATTTTAATCTTGTTTTAACATTAAATTTTGTTTTAAATATATCTATCCACCCGTCATAGTCCATACCAGCTGTGCGCTCGCCTTTCTTTGTGTTTTAATACTCTATTTTAACCTGCTACTGGGTAACTGAACAAACAAAGATCAGTACATAAAGCTCCAAACGTAAACTGACTCAGAAGGTGTGTGAGAGGTGCTTATGTGAGCCACTATTGCACAGTAATAATCCCCCTCTGAAAGCAACAGAGAATGAAATCACAAAGAAGGGTCAAAAGGGAGTATGCGTGATGTTGAAGGGAGACATAAAGGGTAACCCAAAAGTCACAATATATTGTAAGTGTAGAAGAGCAGTTCATTCATCATCACTGGTGTGACTGTATGTCAGTATACACCAGTTTGAATTCAAATGTGTAGAGTTGGTTGTAAGTGTGCTTTCATGTACATTGATGTGTACACAGCCTTGAATTGATGAAATAAAGGAAACAGTGGTAAACTGAAAGACATGTTACCTTGGAAATAAGACTGGTGTGCACTTAGGGCAAAATACATATCAATATGATGAAATGTAATAGTGACTCACCGTTTTCGAAGAAGGTTCCAGCTGTGAATGAGAGTTCAGAGTCGTGCTCGGCTTTACATGCATACAAGGCCTTTGCTTTCCTTGGCAAACTAGAAAATCAGAATTGCACAGGTTAATTACCTTTAGAGTGACAGCATTAGTATAAGTATATTTACAGAGAATTGAAATACAAAAACAGACTGCAATGAATTAGGCCAGGGGTAAGCTAACTCCAGCCTTCCTGCTCTGGTGAAACTACAAATTCCATCATGCATCTGCCTCTGGCAGTCATGACTGTGGTTGTCAGATTCTCGTAATGCATAATGGGATTTGTAGTTGCACCACGGCTGGAGGGCTAGTAGTAGCATGGTGAAGCTGTTGCTCTTGCCTTAAAGTGACGCTAAACTCAGGAGTTAAATCTTAAAAAAGCATTCAAGTACCTTAACTATTAACAAAAATGTAGCTGATTTTGTATCACTCAGCTGTAGGTCATCAAATCATCTCTGAATTCATGCTGACACTGTCCTTCTGGAGGGTGGCGACTTTCGTTACTCATGTTCCTTGTGTGTCTTTTAAAGTAGACACTGCTCCAAACTCGCTCCCGTGATGGACTAAATATACAAATTAGTAGTGAGATTATAGTCTATCACAGGAGTGAGTTTGGAGCGGTGGCTACTTTACAACACACAAAGGGATCATGGGAAACAAAAGTAGCCACCCTCCAAAAAGGAAGGACAGTGTCAACATGAATTCAGAGATGATTTGAGGATCTACAGCTGAGTGATACACAAACAATCTACATTTTTAATAGTTCATGTAGTTGAATATTTAACTTCTGAGTTTAGTGTCACTTTAAAGCACTGACTTTCTAAATACAGTGTTCAAACGATTACACAGGTCTGCAAAAATTTTTTTTATTCCCCACACACTTGCCAACCATGGTCTTCATATTTAAGTTTACGAAGAACCAATTCCAAGTTCTCGTAGGTTTCTTTCAAGTGTACGGAATGGCCTACAGGTATGGAAGCGTAAAAACCGTTGTGGAGTAAAACTGCTTTGAGACTTCTTTTTGAAGAATCTATAAAAAGACGCCATTGCTCTGAATCATATTGGATTTTAAATTGACCCATCAGACCTACGACATCGATGCAATAAACCAACTTGTCTTCCTGGGCGAAGTAAGGAACGAACTCCTTTTCACGATGTCTGAACCATGAAGATGACACTCCTGGCAACAATAAATTCCTGCTTTTCAGCCTTGATCCGAGTAACTAAGCGGCATCTTTGGGAAGATTCAAGTCTCTTACCAAATCATTCATCTCCTCCTGAGAAATCCTTGTATCATCTTCAAAGTCAGAACTTGATTCGTCATCTGGTTCAGGTATGACTTCACCTTCATCGGAGCTAGGTATCTCTTCCAAGGTAGCAGGGGGCTTGGGTACTGGTATATCTGTGCCATGGGGGATGGGACGAATTGCTGAGTGAAGATTGGGGTATGAAATGGAATGCTTCCATTTGGAATTAAACCCTTTCACATCGCATGAACAAAAGTAACAGTCATCACTATGGTTCTTTTGCTCTCGCCATACCATAGGAATCCCATAACGGAAAGATTTTTTCTTACCCTTGAACCAGTTTCGGAGGTCCTCAACACACCGTTTGCACACAAGGCAAAAAGGTATCCACCACAAGGCAAAACGGGGGGCAGGGGGCGGCAAAACGCAGCTCCCAAAATAGGTGCGGCAATGCGTGCCGCACAGAATCAAGCAGTCTCAGCTGCCTAATCAGGCAAATTAGGAGGCCACTCGGGTCTCGCAGCTGCCTAAGAAGTCTCAGGTATGATATGCGAGGTTTATGGTGGGCTATGCAGTGAGCTCTACAAGGTCTCAGGTGGGCTATGCAGGGTCACAAGAGACCATTTACAGCCCACCTGAGACCCAGGCTTCCCTGCTGTGCCACTAACGCAACCTGCCAGAGGCACGTTGTACCCAGCGACTGACAGGTTACGCAAAATGTCTTATACAGGGAGGGGTGGGGCAAATTTAGATTGGGTGGTGCCCGAGTGTAGTCTTGCCTAGGGCAGCACAAATCCTAAATACACCACTGATGTCAGGTACAATGTGTGCAAGCCTCCATTCCGACAGCCTGCTAGTTTCTATAATAGACACAGGTTTTTTTATGCACACTGTTTCACTTTTGGAAAGTTTAGTGCTGAGAGGTGACACCTCTATCTGACACCTTTATCCACTGTAGAAAACAAGTGTGCCTGAGGTGGACACTTTTACATGTTATGCACTGAAATGCTGAATTGCTCAGACAGTCCTCAGCACAGAGTCAGACGGTCATCAGAACATGCCCTAACTTGCCCCCAAAAAAGAAAATAATCAAGCTGCTGAATCAGGAAAACCTGCAGCAAAAAGTAGGTTCAGCTCAGCACAGATGCACAAAAAAAAGATTCCAATGCATTCAGCTGCCAGACAATCAAAAACCCTTACTGACACCTCCCTCGAAATAATATTAAAAAGTATTTTCAGCTGCATAAATCTTTAGGACACTTTTTAGGTACACCAATCAGTTATGCTATGGGATTCAATTTTTTTTTATTACTGGTATTAAAAGGTCTTGTGTGTGCCAAAAATTCCCTGCAACAGCTTCAGCACAAATCATACAAGCCAGAATCAATCCATGAATTCAGACTGTTTATTCCTAATGAGTCTGAATTCATGGATTGGTTCTTCTTCTGATTTTCAGTTGTCTAGTACTGGTAAGTCTGTGCCCATGATGGCCTCATATCGCTGGAGCGGAGGTGAGTTTAGTTCCTTAATGCACGTTTATATTCTGTGTGCAAAAAAGCATGTGTAATAGAGGTGCTTCATTTTTAAAAATGATGCTGGGGTTTACGTCTGTGAGACTGTCACTTGTAAAACTGTTATTAAAGCATAATAGGGGGGGGGGTATCAAAACTGGATCAGACTCAGACATAATCCAGAGAGTATATACAGCAAGTAGACTCAGCTTCTATTTAACCTGTAAGCCATTCCCACTCTTAGACGTGTTGTGGCCACACCAACCATTCAGCACAATTGTCATTTTCAGTTTCATCTCAACAGATACGCACTCTACAGCGGTGTAGAGTGCGGCAGGGCACAGTGATAGAGGTGGAGAATAGACGTCATATAAAAGGCCAAGCTCCATTCCTTAATAAAACATCCAAGGACCCAGTTTGAACATTTAACGAATTCTGCTGTTTTGCTGATACTCGCTCCATGGCTCCGAGCGACAACAATCATCCCAAGTTAAATCATCCCGTTCAAAGGCTGTTGTAATTACTGCAATTACTTTTGCATGATATTCTAATTATTCGAGTTTCACCTGTATATATAATTTGTCCCCAGCAAATTAGCTGATAATATAACATGTTACTTATGGAAGGTCCATCTCTGTTCCCTGACATAAATTTGCTAGCAAATGAGGTGGAAATACTTTGTAGTATTTGAAAAGTCAACCTGTTTCTCAATATCTAACATCAGCCTAGCTAATGAGGGGCTGTTTTTGACACAATATAGTTGCAAGGAGCTTCTCCTAAACCCCAGGAGCCATGTAAAGCCCATTGCACCCAATACATTTTGCCAAATGTTTAGATTTTTGCAGAAATGTTGTAAATGTGTGAACTCTCAGTTTTGTTCACCCCTATTCATCAACCAGCTCTTCGGTTCTTCATGGGATAAAAAAGCAATTTATGAGAAATAAAAGCTTTTACTGAAATAGCCCTCCCGTACGGATTCCATACCTAGGAAAATGTTTACTACTATGTTTGCGAAGTTATCATTTTGTTGAGAAAAGTTGGAATGAAAAAAAAAGTACTTGTAACAACACCTGCTGCTTAGTGGATTGACTCGAACAGATTAATAAGAAATCTTTATGGCATTGAGTCAGTTATAACCAGATTTGTAGATGCTGCCATAAGAAAACTGACACTGTATTTTTTTCTGCATTGATAAAACATAAAGCTGGTTTTCAACCCATGTGAAATGACACCTTGGTAATGAATTAGTATTACATTTTTATGTGCACCTTTATACCACCACTGCTGTAGAAATAAAGAGAAATAATTTTGCCTATAAATTGGTTATACTTCAGGGCTGCCAAAGGAATGGTTGCTGAGAGACATTCTTTAATTAAACAAAACTATTGCTGCACATATTTTTAAATATATTGTTATTTTAATATTGCAAAATAATATATAGTATACTAGCAAAAATATAATTTTTCCTAATATACTAGATCAGGGCTCAAAATTTCAGGTTCTGAACTATTAGCCAGTCCTTAAGAGTTATTCGCCACCAGTTGCCCCACCTAACCCCTACCCTGCCCTGGCCTTAACTCCTCCCCTAACCACACCCTCTTAAATTATCACAATGTAATAAATATGATATTTCCTCCACAAAAGCACAATGCTCTGTGAAGATATAACGTGTCAGCAGCTGTGAAGAAGTGGTGGAAACCTCTGACTTTTTCTTTTACTAAGCAATATATATTCTCTCCATATAGCATATTGACTGGGGGGGGGGTTGGACACAGTGGGTTTAACACTATTAGTTATATCTCCATGGAACATTGTACTTTTATGCAGGAAATATCATATTTATCAAATTCTGCGTTTACTGTGATCCCAGTTTTTCTTATATTCACATTTTTGTCGATAAATGGACTTTTCTGTTTTACTTTTCTCTCTTCAAAGGAAACTTTGTCAGTCCAGCAGTGGTGTGAGCGTGTCTGTCAGCGGGGCAGCATCAGCATGAGACAGAGAGAGTGTAAGCCCTAATACACCGGCTGAATTTCCACTCGCCCTCACTTCATTTCCACTCGCAAAATGCGAGTGGAAATTTTGAGCTCTGTACTAGATATTAAATATCACAATAACAAAAGCTCCAAAGTGTCATATTACCTAAATACACTGCAATAAAGTGCTAGATTTTGAATAGGTACAGTAGATTGTGACTACAAACACTGCTGCAAGAGGGAAGTCTACTCCAGAAAAGACTACCCATTACCCACTCCCTTCTGGACCTTAAGCCAATTAAAACCACCATACCACTTTTCCAAGTAGGGTACCAGGTGCCTAAAGATACCCCTTTAGCACCCATACACCATATGCATTGGCTGCGAAGGGCTCCTACTTAGCAATCCTTTTGATCACTTTACTTACATGTCAAGAGTGGCCCTATACAGGTGAAACTCGAAAAATTAGAATATCGTGCAAAAGTTCATTTATTTCACTAATGCAACTTAAAAGGTGAAACTAATATATGAGATAGACTCATTACATGCAAAGCAAGATAGTTCAAGTCGTGATTTGTCATAATTGTGATGATTATGGCTTACAGCTCATGAAAACCCAGATCCACAATCTCAGAAAATTTTTGGCAGTGTGGGCAGGTGCCAAGTCCTGCTTGAAAATGAAGTCAGCATCCCCATAGAGCTCGTCTGCGGAAAGAAAGCATGAAGTGCTCCAAAATCTCTTGGTAGACGGCTAAGTTGCATTAGTGAAATAAATGAACTTTTGCACGATATTATAATTATTCGAGTTTCACCTGTATATGGCTTGTTGAAGCAAGCTGGAAATGACCAAGCAGAAGCTTGGAGTAAGAGCATACAATAGATGACATCCTGGAGTGGTGATGGAAAGCACTGTTTGGTTTCTCCAAGCAACTTAGAGGAAATCAATAAGCAGGCTCTTAGACCTGAAAAAAAAAGTTTTTTTATTTTATTTTTATTTTTTTTACAAAGTGTAAAAAAATTAAAATAAAGTGTAAAACAAAATTAGGAAAATATAAATTATATATAAATATATTTTTTATACTATAATTAATATAAAAAATTCAAAAAAAAATAATAATAATCAAAACTTGTGAAAAAAAGTATTTTCTTCTAGTTTTTTCCCTCATTTTTTTATTTTATTCAAAGTAAGGGGTTAGGTACACATATGTGTTATAATTATATAGCCCTATCTGTCCTCTAAAAAAACAATATATAATATGTGTGGGTACATTTAGTAAGAAAGTATATTACTGCTGTGGAAGAATCACACAGCAAAAATGTAAAAAGTGTGTCAGTCATTTATGAATAGAAACTGAAAACTAGATCAGTCATGAAGGGGTTAAAGATGGGGCCAGGGTACATGAGCGAGCAGGCAGACAAAAATTATGGGGTGAAGGTTATTTACATGTATATGGTTTGCTTTGTGGGCCTCACTTTCTTGTGATAAACTATTCTACAGACTTGGTATAAACTTAATATGACCACATTGTTGAGATTAGATGCACCACGTCTAATTCAGGCCCATATTTGAAGACACATCTCTAACAAATATTAGGCACTGTTAAGAGCTGCACATTTTAGTTATGTTGTGGGTGTAGTCCTCTCTGTGCATTGCCTAGGGATCCATAGTAATACAAAATGTGTGTAACGTCCAACAGGCCTACAACATACCACTGTGGCAACAAACATGAAAACACCTAGATGAGAATAAAGCCTTATACCGTGCAAGTGTAGATTCTTTCATTCCTTTTGTCATGCCAGTAGCACAGAAATCAAAAGACAATCCTTTGTTTTTTGGGGTTTTGTAGAATCCCTAAACTAAGCATCATAAATATAATTTAACAGCTGAATAATCCCAAATCCCCTTCTAGTCTAGATCAAGATAAATCTGTGACTTTTTTAATGATGTTTCAGCTCTTTATAAAAGATAAATGAGAGGTAGCTATAGGACGTATACAATTGAGAGAGGGTAAGTGTTTGAGGTCCTGGTTACTTAGGGTGATAAAATTAATTTGTTCATAAGGCAAATTGTAAACTTTTTCTATTGGATGAAATATATTTTTAGACAGACTGCAGCACTGATCTGCTTCGCCCCCAGTTCTCCAGCCACACTCGCAAACCAATTTAATAAATGTAATAGAATTCCACAGAAGGAGGTAACAAGCAGCAGAAGACACATGAGCAGACACAGGTATTTAGGGGCGTTCAGAGGTTTTTCCTGAAAACTACCCAGCATGGATAGAAGGCCAGGCAGTATCACTTCTCAAGACAAAAAAACATATACATATAATTTTAGCTGGGTCAGTTTGTATAACAAAGACATTCCTACTGGTTCCTTTCAGAACACTCAATTAGAGGCTTCCTTACTTGAGCCTGAATCACTGGATCCTTTGATTGGCACTGTAGAGGTCTTTAACCACTCAGCGGAAACACAATCTCTCTAAGGAATAAAACTGATTTAGCTCTTCTGACCCCAACTATTCTTATGGGTCTTGCTGGTTACTGGAATACACCTCCTAAACTGCAGGGTCCATATACCACCTACTCCAACCGCACACATTAGCTCCCTTTCTCCTCATGTATCACATGTGTCAACACCCACATCTGTCCTAGGCACCTCCCATTAAGCCCTTCTCCATATATCAGGTGGATTGGATTTGGTGGAATAGATTCTGTGGAACAGGGAGTCCTGTGTTATATTGTGAAGTAACAACAATGAAGATCACCAGCACCCGCATGATGATAATTAATACAGAAGTTCTATTTATTGTAGAACAATGTCACATGTGTAACAGCTTACGTTTCGGAACCACGCAGGTTCCCTCCATAAGGGTAAACATAGTGACAGCGTCAATTCTACAATAAATAGAACTTTTGGATTTATTCTCATCCTGCGAGTGCTGGTGATCTTCATTGTTGTTACTTCTGGATATGCACGGCGCCATCCGTGGACATCACTACAAGCACCACCGCTATTTCAAACACTAGCCTGAATTGTTGTATGGTGTGCAGGGGACATCTTTGTTTATTGATCTGTGTTATATTGTGACTTATGAAGCCTTACAAGCATTAAAAAGTTCTACCTCCACACTAACAAATATAAATCTTCTACTAAGCAAACGTATTATAGCACATATAAACATTGAAGGCTATTTCCTCCATTTAAAAGGAGGAGGAATATAATTTACTTGATTAAGGTAATTATCTTTCATCAGGCATATCTCTGATAACAAAAATATAACCACCAATAATGCTATAATCAGTACAAAACTCATTAGATCAGTAGACAGAGAGTAAATAGGGAAGTAACTAAGCTGGAGAATAAGGAACAACACCAGAAAAAGGGAAATGAAAAACGTGTGATGATGAGCGTTTTGGGAGATGGAGGGCTTAAAGCACTGATAAGCAACTTGCTGAGTCACACAAGGAAACTCTATAACTATATTAACCACTGACCGCAAATGGCTACCCGTTACCTAAGGTTATGTAACAGCAGTAAATACGGATGCTTCTTGTTCTGCTTTTTGGAACCTACCAAATTTCAACTAAATTTTCTGTGAATTTCTACCAGAAGTGGTCATCTATAAATGCTGAGAAGTGACAGTTTTACTTGTTACACTGGGTTAAAAAGTGGAGCCAACTGAAAGTGCTACCGCAATTAGATGGTGGAAGGAAGGGGAGCTAACTTGCTACATTTGCTACATTTGCTACATTTGCTTTGGCTGACTTTAGCCTCGGAAAATTAGCACTTTTTTTCCCCTAGTGTGTATTTTCTCTAAAATACTATCTATAGTCTTATCATAGATTTTTATGTGTTATGCTGTTGTTTTCCTAATGTGAACCTTCACTGAAATGCTAACTATGGTCTTATGAAAATATGAAAGCATTTACATATCTATTAGCACTTATACTAAATCTGTTAGGCACATTTGCACATGTGAACATAGACTTAGACCCCATTCACACTGAGCTACATCAGAAAAGGCGCTTTTTCACAGCTGATTTGAGCAGAGCGACTTTGAGCTACAGTGCACATATGGTCGCGCTACGTAGCAGTACTTTTGGCATGGACTTCGTAGCTGTTACATTGGGCTGTATCCAATCAAAAGCGATCTTGATATGACATAATTCCTCTTCCTGTTTCCTGCTTATGTTCCTTCTTTATATTTCTGTGCAAAACTGACACTTCTGTAGCGTGACGTAGCGCGACAATGTCGCGCAAATTCGTGCGACATTGAGCTACACCTTTAAAGTCTATTGGGCCAAATTGCACGAAATCGGCGAAAAATTGGTTATGTTAAAGTGACAAGCTTGAGCTACAAGCTACAGGCGACATTGGGCTATGAGATGTGAACAGCTCCATTGAGGCCCCATGCAGACCTATGCGATCCGGGATCGTGTGGTCCTGCACAATGCAGGCCGCGATTGCTGCGCGGTCCCCATTGATTTAAATGGGGTGACATCCGCGCGGCAATCACAGAAAAAAGGTACATGTAGTGCGATACACAAGGCGCGGCTGTTCTAGCCGCTATTGTGTTGGGAAGCACAGGCGGATCGCGGCGCAACTGGGGTGCCATTAGAAAATAATGGCACCCACAGCACACCTAGGTGACTCCTGACCACGCGGAATCATGCACAATTTCCACGCGATGAGATGTGCACCGATCCTGAAATGCATTGGACGTGCCACATTTAGCTGATGTTTGAGCGATTTTTGAGCTGAAATAGCGCTACAAATCACTCAGTGTTAATGGGGCCTTAGGGATTTTATGCTAAATGTCAAGGGTGGGAATTGGCTCCAGGGGGGACCTAGCTCCCAAGTATTGAGAGCACTTGGTCTTCAGATGCTCCTGAAACACAAAGAAATGTATTACATAATTTTTTGGTATTTGTACACCCAATCATTAAATTTTATATAAGATTTAGCATGTAAATGTAATTCTAAAAGTCCTTTCCAATGTTTGATGATCTGCAGCCTTTATTTAAAAAATACATGGGGATCCTACTATGAAGGTCCTTGATCACATACTTCCTGATATTGTGTGACAATGCTCTGTACCTGTCTCCTAATCGGCTTCTGTGTTGTCACCCTGTCACACAGTTTCCTATGGAGACTACTTTTGCCTGTTACAACACACATAACACAAGTGTGGCATACTTGTCAACATCAGGCCGGCAACTTGACCTAAGAAATGACATGTAGCCAGTGCTCAAGTGCATGCATGTAGAAGTGGCTGCATGAGGTCAGCAGCCCTGAAATGCAATACAGGATATAAAACAGAAAAAACAAGTACCGTTATTGCCGGCGTATAAGGCGACTGGGTGTATAAGACGACCCCCCCTAATTTTCCACTTAAAACATAGGTTTTGGGCTATACTCGTCATATAAGACTATCCCACTTCCGAGGCAACACCATTTAAAAACATCATGGATGGATGTGCTGTAATACTGTATGTACGGTAGCTTCAGCTACATACAGTATACCCCGCTGAGCCAATCACGGCGAGCAATGTATTCTATTAATGAATACAAGGCTTGCTTGGATTGGCAGAGGTTGCGTACATCGCTCGCTGTGATTGGCTAAGCTACTGTATGTAGGGAAGCTACCGTACATACAGTATTACCGCACATCCAGCGTGCTGACAGATTAGGGATGTTCGTTTTGGGCCAGCTTGGCCTAAACGAACTAAAGGTATACATTGTATAGCCCGCGTATAAGACGACCCCCGATTTTCGGGGGATGTTTTTAAGTATAAGCAAATACAGTATTTTATTAAGAATAATTACAGGAATTTGTTAATCATATACAGTGCTTTTTATTTTTACATTGCAAATTATTTTTGAGTTAGGATTTACATCTACTTCAAAAGGTAAAAGGAGGCATCACCCGTATTTTGGCAACATTGTCAGCTTGTGAATTTTGCATTCAGTGGTTTTGTTGCCTTCTATTTAAATCTTTGAGACTATAATAGAAAGCTGCAGAGAGCCAGGAGTCACGTTCGGGTAGGGGCGAGCGCAGTGCGGCATGGTGCCATTGACTTCCATGCACCGTCACGCCCCAAACCAGAGTGAGCAGGCCGTAATGCAGTCCAGTATGTCCTGGCACCAATCGGGCCAGAACGCATTGGGGCTGGTGTGAACTGGACCTTAGATATAACAATTATTATTTTGTACAGGGGCCTGTGTGACTGGATCCAAATTGAATAGATTGTTTTGGTTGATCTAAAAGAGATTTACAGACTGTACAATCATATTGTACAGTGTAGGGCCAGTTTAGGAGAAGTAATGCTGACCTGATTACTCTAGTCAAGTAACTGGTGACAAGCAGGGACATGCGGTCAGGGGAGGCAGGTGAGGCAGAGCCTCTAACAGGTTACACAGCAGGGAAATCCTCCCCGCTGTGTAACCTGTCATGGAAGGAGCGCCTCAGCAGTGAGGCGCAAGTGAGGGACAGGGAGGCTCCTCCCTTCCTCCTTTACACTAGCTTGGGGTCGGGGTTTCGTCCAGCGGGGGTGGAGCTTCACTCGCCAGGGGGCAGGGCTGGGGAATGCCTCACCCAGATCAAGAGGAATCGCACGTCACTGGTGACAAGCAAGCTACAGTTAAAGTGGACCTTTGCCCACTTTGACCATAAATCACATCAGTATACAGCTCTGCATGCTGATATGAAATCATTTTACATTCATTAGCTAAACAAACAGATTTTTCATTTACTTACAATCTCTTTAATGCCACTTCCTGGTCACTTTGTCGCCAATTATGTAATTGTGACCAAGCATTGCATCTTGGGAATGTTACATCAGCAGAGCATTTCATCGGTAACCTCATGAGATGTCAGGGAAAGGCATTTTCCTCCCCTGAGATGATGTGCATATTCACATGTGCCAGAGTTCCAGGAAGTAAAGATGATCTATTATCCTGCCCATTTTTTGTTAGCTTTCCTCTTCATATCCTCATGGAAATGTCTGCATTTGTGCTGTGCAGAGCAATGCAAGTATATTGCCCCCCCCCCAGGACAGTGTATTGTATGTAAAGGCAGAGCTGGTGTTTACTGATCATGTTACAATGGGTGATAGGGAAGGGGGCAGCTGATTACAGTCTGACACCCTGGTGTGAGACTGAATTTCCTTTTTTGAATATTTAGGCTTCAGGCCTAATAAAACCTTCATTAAAAAAAAAACAAGCAATGTGGGTCATGAAAATGTGCACACATATACATCACTGCACCTCTTCATTACCACAAGAATTGCTAATCATTTACAAAGGTGGAAATGGACTTTAAATCTCTATTCTATCATAGCAAACATGTAGCTGCTGTTGGACTGCTGTCATGCATACTTTGCATTACCATTTCATTGGATTCTGTTCGCTTCCTTGCTTGCTGACCACACATGATGTGAAGGGCTATATAAATAGTAAAGCAGTAAGCGATACAAATCAGACAGAGGTTCTAACACCTTGCTCTCTATATAGAAAACAAAAATACATTTTGGTTGGAATTTGCTTTTTAACTGTACCCAAGTCTAGATCAGGCACTAATGCTTTTAAAGCCTGAGCTTTCATTACAACTATTGAGTTTGCTGCTGCTGTAAAAAAAAAAACATTTGTCATTATATGTATTTTAGTTACTGTTACTGTGCGCCTGGAACCTTGGAGAGCCTTGTCAGATGATGTAAGAGCTGCGATATTCCGGCCGCTATAACACCTCTCTAACCCTGCTGAGATTTCAAGGGCACAAACTACCTCTAATACTATTCTCATTTGTTTTGGCCTGAAAATATGGCATAATGCCAAAAATGCATTCCTCAGCTTTCTTTCTGTCCCTCTGGTGCATTAAATTTCACTCAAAATTTGCCTTTTTAGCAAGCTAGGAAGAGGAAGCGATGCAGGTTTTCACACATGTATGCAGCAAGAAATAAAAATGTAACTGGCATAGTACATTTCTAAATAGTTTTTTCAGCAATTTAGCTTAGTAGTTAGCATGTCTGCCTTGTAGCACTGGGGTCCTTGGTTCAAATCTTGGCCAGGCCACTATCTACATGAGTTTACAAGTTCTTCCTGGGTACTCCTGTTTCCTCCCACAATCTAAAGACATGCTGCTAGGTTAGCTGAAACTCCTGTCTTCATTGGCCGTAGTATGCGTGTATGTATGCCTATGATATAGGGACCTTAGATTGTAAGCTCCTTGAGAAGAGGTACTGATGTGAATGTACATTATGTGAAGTGCTGCGTACGTTGTCGGTACTCTATCTATCTTTATATATCTATATTTATATATCTATAGCTATATCTATATATAGAGATATATCTATATATACCTGTAATAATAAATAGGGGAAAAAACACAATATCTGCAAATGTAAATGTATCAGTAATATCTGTTGGGGGCCCTCTCCTGCTAGGAATGCTTACTGCCTGTCTGTCATGCAAGAAAGGAGCAAGAATAGAGAAATTTATGATTTATCTCTGACTTTCATATACTGCAAGCTTCTTCTGGGTATATGACTCAGAAGTACTAAAGCCAGACAAAGCCCAGCACCTACAAATTTTATTAGCAGGTCAGAATGAGCAGCTCCAAGAACTCCAATCTAATAAAACGTTAACATAAAGTGGTGTTAAATTCCAGTACTATGCCAGTTAATACAAGAGTATTATACTTTCATACATGCTTTACTTGCAAGATGTAAAATTTAGCCTGTTACCGGACATTCTCAGACTATGGAAGGACTTATAAAACTTATGCAGGCTTAAAAGAAGACAATTTCTGTATGTAAAAGAACATATTTCTTTAAATAAAATTGTAAAAAAAGTATGCAATTTCATTAGGATTATAAATAAATACTATAATAAATAGTGTTGCCATTGCACTGACGCACACTTCATCACCTGTCGCCACATTATCAACGTGCACATTTCAAGTGCAAGAACATGCACCTCTTCACCCTTCACCACAGTGCAGGCACACACTTCTGTACCTCTTGCCACCATGCACTTCTACACCCCTTGTAACTACACCCAAGTACACTTCATTACCTCTCACAATACACTCACCCCCATATTCGTCCCCTTTTTGTTAGTAAATAGTAAAAAAGTTAAATAAACAACACAATTATGCAGCGTGAGGAGATATTTAGGCTGTGTGAGTTTCATCTGTATGCCTTTGGTATGTCAGAACGTAAAGCTGGCCTTACACTTATATTCTTTTCAATAAACCTGTGGCCTGAAAAAAACAAAAAAAAACAAAACTGATTTCTCCAAATACAAATATTCCGCTGGGCTATTGTATTCTGACAGCGGCAGGCGTGCCACTGTCAGAATACCAACTAGCTTGCGTCACTGGCCGAAAAGTTTCCATCAGGCTCCTTTGATTTTTTTCATAGAGCAAAGAAAGTGTCAAAAGAAAAAGTCTTATTTATCCTACAGAGATGTTCTAAAACGACCTGGACAGATTTGTTGGTACCCCTAGAAAACATTATAAATAGATTGGATCATAGTGAAATTTCAAACTAACGGTTATCTGTAAATGTCAATCAACCAAGTTAAATGGATAAAATTAGTCACTCTGCTGTTTGGTACCAACATCACATTAAAATTGGACCTGAGGAGATCAGAAATAAAATTATAGACCAGCATGTCAAAGGTAAGGGCTATATGACAATTTCTAAGCAGCTTGATGTTCTTGAGACTGCAGTTGCAAATCCTAGCAAGAATCTACGGGAGTGTAGCCAACCTCCCTGGATGTGGCAGCAAGAGAAAAATCGACCACAGATTGCACAGATCAATAGTGCGAATGGCAGACAGTGAGCCAGGGAAAACTTCCAAAGAGATACAAGATGAATTCCAAAGTCAAGGTATGTTAGTGGTCTGATCACACCAGACCCAAGAGGACTCCACTGGTGCAAGAAAAACATAAAAAGCCAGTCTGGAATTTGCAAAAATGCATGTAGGCACTACAATGCTTCTGAGAGAATGTCCTTTGGACAGATAAGACAAAGCTGGCAAGTCACATAAGCTCTATTATTCATATAAAAAATAAAGCTTTTAAAGAAAAAAACATCGTACCTACTTTGAAACATGGAAGAGGCTCGGTTATGTTTTGGGGATGTTTTGCTATGTCTTGCTTGGGTGCCTTCTGTGCAGGTCCAAATGAAATCTCAAGACTATCAAGGAATTCTGAAGCAAAACGTACTGCCCAGTGTCACAAATTTCACTGGGTCCCTCAATGATTCACCAAGAACAAAACATTGGACTATTCTGAAGTGGCCTTCTAGTAGCTCTAGTTTTAATCTTATCGAGCATCTATGGAAAGAGCCTAAACATGCTGTCTGAAGAAGGCACACTTCAAATGTGAGGCTGGGGCAGTTTACTCAAGAAGAGCAGGCTAAACTACCTGTTGGCAGGGCAGAAGTCTGATTTTTATTAAATTAGAAATAAACAATGAAAGATGCCAATTACTTACTAATCTTGCTATAAGTTTAAGGTTATTTCATAGACAATTGTGGGCTTTTCTTTTTTTGTGGACTGGTACCAATAAATTTGTCTATTTCTGCAGGTAATTTCTAGCTCCAGAAAACACATTAGGCTGTAATTGTTTTTAAAAATCTTACTGGACTCAGCTGAAAATAACTGTCACTTTTCTTTGATAAATAAGTCCCCTTTTCCAGGGTGAGTTAGCTTTATGAATTAAGACTTTTGTAACAATCAGCCTTTGTCATCTGCTGGTCATTACTCAGAACAGCAGCTCAGGCCTCTGCAGCACACACCTACCCTTATAAAGGATGTTTAAATTTATTATGGGACATTTAGTCTATGCTTGATCAATAGGTTGGCCTGTCTGCTCACACCCTGGATAGAGCTCTAATCTGAGACTGACT
Organism: Nanorana parkeri; assembly: GCF_000935625.1. Lineage (NCBI taxonomy): Eukaryota > Metazoa > Chordata > Amphibia > Anura > Dicroglossidae > Nanorana > Nanorana parkeri. Next base: position 372,716 of record NW_017306875.1, on the reverse strand, counting down.
TCTGTCAGTCTGTTAATGTCTTGGATTTTTGCTGTGAATTGTTTGAACTGTGTTGGTTCTTTAGTCTGTGCATCTCATGATCTTTACCCTGTTATCCCCTGCAATTGTCAGTCATTGTTTACTTGTCTGGAACTTGGACTATATTTAAGATCTATTGCGTTAAGCCTGTTCGTTATGCCTGTTCCGTCTATCAACCTGTTGACTCTACAACTGTCTCTAGCATCTGTACTATCTGTTAGTTAGCTGTCACCCCTGATCACATAGTGGGTCCAAAAAACTCCATAACACACATCTCCCAAACGTTGCCTTATATTGTTTACTTGCAAACTAATAGTTGCGTGACAGTCTGTCTGCATCTACTAGACTGTAAGCTCTCACAAACAGGGCCCTCCTATCCCTACTGTACTGAAATTGTATTGTAACTGTACCATCCCCCATTTTTTTAAAGAGCTATGCAAACTGTTGGAGCTATATAAATTCTACATAGTAATAATAATAACAACAATAACAGTGTCACAACAAGAGCGTATAAGAAAAACTACATCAAAGTGAACATTTTTTATTAACTGACCTTGTCGGAGAAGAATCATTCGACGTTGAAGATGTTGGCATAGGGCTTGATGGAGCTGAAACCATTGGGCAAGTCAATGGAGATGTTGGACTTGGATTCAGTGAGCTGACCCAAAAAAAAAAAAAATGTATGTTAAAAAAAATGACATACAATATATCAAAAAATGACACCAAAATAATTTTCGTCTGTACAGTTATTTGGATATTTTTTATTTAGAAATTCTGTAAAAACTACAACTTTTTAAGCAAAAAACAAAACAATTGTTTACTTCCTTCACGCTTCCTTCCCCTTCTTTATTGTCACATCTTACTGCGATAAACCAAATTTCAGCTGGAGCTAGATGTGTTGTTGACAGTTAAACCACACAAAAAAATAAATGTGAACCGTTGTCTCAGTGAAGTTTCTTAAACACAAATTAAGAAAATGCTTAAGGAGAAAACAGCTGGGAAGCTGAGACAAACCATATTATGGAATGCACATTTTCAGCCTCCGTAACCAAGCCAAAACTGGGTTCATCCAGACATAAGCTGGTCTTCTAATTAACTAGATCTTCATTACTCATTTGTGGTACAGTGAGCAGTTTCAAGAAAGGAATTATATATGAGAGAGAGAGGAAAAAAACAACTAATAATGGTAATGTTACCATTACTGTTGGTTTAATTGGAAATTAAATAAAAAGAAACCTTTTGTATGATGTCTGCAGACCATGTCCCTGTTGGGAAGATTTCCCTTACTTCCTCTGGCAGGGTTTCGAACTCATCACCAACTTATGTACAACTAAAATTTCAAACAAAGCTAAATTTCAAACTAAATATTTTTTTTTCCTTTTAGTTTTGGATAGAATAGAGAAGGTGAGACCCCCTCTCAGGTTCTTGGTTTCTCTTTGTTGTGTAAAAGATTTTTTTAGCTTTCTGTCCCAGAATAAAGGGTTCATCAGGACAGAAAGTGAAATAGGGATGGAGACAGAAATAAAACACTTTTCTAGTTACAATTAGGAAAGTTGAAAATCTGTTTTTTTGAAGTCTGTGTCCTCACTGGAAATATTTGCTCTCACTTCCGGTGCTGGGTATGGGTTACAGTAGGAAGGGAAGAAATAAAACCCCACTCTTTTCAAGACAAAACAAGATCTGGCTAGAGTTGAGCTTTAACATTGCCAACAAAACTAAAACAGTTTGTAACACAGCAGGCCAGGTCACCCACACAAATCTTTATATGAGCTTAGCCAAGCTTTGTTTAAAAGCATTAACCGTCTGCTTTGTGCTGTTTAACGCAGTAGTCTGCAACACACACATTATTGATCTTAATGACTAAAGAAGGTACAAAAAGCAATAAAGCACATTAGTCAGATCATCTTTTATCAGCCCGTCTGTTCCAAAGTTGCTAATAAAAAGGGCCATTATCACTCACGCTGGAAACATTTACATAGTATTGCTAACACCTAGCATATATGAGGGAAAAAACAACTTATTGACTAGGAGTCAATATTGTTTGAGGTGAATCTGGCAGTAAAGTTAGTTTTGAACGTCTGACTCGTCTTAAGTTTATCTACCAAACTAAAAGATCACATAGAGCCAGCCATATATGTGTGTGAAGGATCAAGCTAAGCCTACATATATAGCTAATTTGTGGCTGGTGTGGTTTTTATTGCTCACTACATATTATTGTTTTTTGCATTTTGCTAATAAATGAATCCATTTGTTCTGATTAAATGTTATTCTAATTTGTCAAACCATCCACAACAACCATATTAACAAATTTTAAATTATCACTGGAAAGTATGCAACTAAAATGATACCCAAGTTAGTAAAGGCAGAACAGGAACCATACTCCCAAAAAAACATAATTCTTTAACAGTCTTAATTTGAATTCTTATTAAATAATAAAAACTACTTTTAATATGGGTTTTCTTGTTCCTGAGCTTTCCCTTGTAGACATATGCAATGCCAGTATCTTGAAGGTCAGTGCTTAAAGGCTTATGAATGACGGCATCAATCTAAGTTCTTTCTACGTCCTCAGCTGCCCTCCATGAAAAGACAAGAGTTGCGTTATATGAACTGTTTGAGGATCAGATCACAAAAGACCAAATGGAATTTAATGTATTGCACTTTCTGAAAACATTGAAAGGATATTGAAGAAAGCATCAATGCAAAACCATGATGGGATTGCTGCCAATGTGGAGGGAGGACCAATTACTCATGCTGTGTAGCTAAGCACAATTGGTCTATATCTGTCAAAGATAAATGATCACTTAGTAATAGTAGCCCCAGTTGGGATACTGAACGCTAACAAATCTTAGTTTGCAGCAGTTAGTATGTATGAGATGAAATGGCTAATATCCAATTTACACACAAGCCTGCTCATTAACTGTGCAGGTCCCTTATACAATAATTTCTAAACGTTTAGAAACTGCAGTCTTTATATAAACCAGTGTAGACGCTAAAGAAATGGCAAACGTTAGACTTGTATTTCTTCCCAGAAATACAAGAGAAAACACATGGGGTCCCCCCTGAAATTCCCAACCAGACCCTTGATCCGAGCACAGGCCTGGCATGGCAGGAAAGGGGGGGGGGGTTGTACGAGCGAGCGCCCCCCCCCCCCCCCTGCCATACCAAGCCACATGCCCTCTGCACTGGGAGGGTGCTTTTCCAGGGTCGCCCCCCTGGACAAGGGCCTCTTCACCACTGGAGGAGTTGGTTGTGCGGGCAGGGGGGCTAATTCACATCAGCGCACCTAGATGCGCCTCCCTTTGTGAATTAATAAGGGGTACTTGTACCCTACCCATTCACTAAAGGGTTCAAATAAATTGTAAATAAAAACACCAGACTTTTGAAAAAATCCTTTAACTGAAAACAAAAAAACATGTCTTTGACAAGACAAAAAAAATGGATCCACCACTGTAATCCAGGGTCAATCACGACGTCCAACGTTGTCCACAACAACAACGACGAAATGAAAATACATAGAAATAATAAAAATAAGAATAGAAAACTATGCCCCCCGACCCGGGTGAAGAACTCCCGCCGCAGAATGGCATATAAACAATTAGGCAGTGCTAGCGATGACAGCTACCAAGCTCCGCCCAAATGTTTACATTTGTACGGCACCTGACAGGTGAGCAATGATTGGGCAAAGTCAACATTACTTTGCCCAATCATGGCTCTTTAGTCCACAGTGCCGTGATTGGGCAAAGTCTTGCACCTGACCTGTGGTCAGGTGCAAGGCTTTACAGGGCACTGTGGGGCACTCAGCGGACGAACAGCCCGCCGAACACCCTGATAGTTTGTGTGTTTGCCGAACAAATAAACCAACAATGTCTGAGTCAAACTCTTGTTCGACTCGAACATCGAGCCCATCGCTAAACCTTAATTCTTCCTTTTGCAGGTTTGTGGACTATTGGCTCATTTCTAACCTTGCAGTTGTTCCCTAATTGGCCATGAGATGGCAGCCACTAGATGTTATATCTGTTATGGTTTATTCTTTCACGCAAGTCATATCAAATTCCAATTTTAATAGTTCACAAGGCTGCTTAAGATTTAATTATTGTTACTCTTTATTCTTCGTACAGGCCCACATTGCCCTTCACTACTCGCATATATGGGCATGTTTATGTAGGTAATACCCCGTTGGTATGTCCAGTTAATTATGCCTGGTTTTCCAATATTTCCAGTTCAGGCCTGTTTTTTTTCTTAGCCACCAGATTATGAAACATAAGACCTCACTTGGAAGGTCAGAGGTACAGGCATTCCACTGAAAAGGTAAATATTTACTTAAATTCGGCAATCTAAAGCCATGTCAAAATGAGTATTAAATGCTTTGGAGGCAATGTTACAATGGTCCTGTTACTCAGGACACACACCTTACTCTACGCAAGTATCAGTCAGAGTTCATGAATATACTTAGTGGCGGTGTATAAAAAAACCACAAAAAATTCCCAGCACACTTACCAGCTAGATTGAAAAACAAAAAACAAAATTTACACTGTCTCACAACTTCCATTAAAAACAGAGGTTCAAGTTGACAACTTTTGCAATATATATGTGGAAGCCACACTGCCTCCTCAAGGCTCCTCTGTAGTGTGGTCCTAACTCTAATCTATGAGAGTCTCCATCTTGGAGCATATATAGCAATGGCCAAATTGAGTGCAGTTATGCCTGGAGGTAGCCCATCACTCCTTTTGTCTTGTAGGTTAGCTGGTAAGTGGGAAAAGCCCATGTGCACCTCACTTTGAAAGTTAGTTACAAATTAATTTGTGCTGTTGCCATAGTTGTCAAAACTAAAACAGACCCCCAAGGGCAAGTATGTCCTTATTTATGCTACTCTTTCCTTAACACCCTTTGTGATAATTGGTCTGTAAAATCCACCATTGTCCTTATTGTGTTTAATTGCAATACATTGCAAGCTTCTGTAAGGACTAAAGCACATGATTTTAAGTTTGTTGTAAAGCACTGAATAACATGTAAGCGCTATAGCACAGTAGAGCCTTCTTAGAACTCAAGGTATTCACACGTCTCATTCCACCACCTATCCCAAAAATGATGGGATTCTTGTACTTTCCGTAAACAAGTTTTTTTTTTTTAAAGGATACAATGGAGATCTTGAATCTCTGACCACAGTGAATCAAAAAATTCTACAAAGCTATCAGAACATCTGCTGCTTTAAAGGATCTTGCACCTGAAGACAAATGGTTGTGTATTTTTGTGGAGACACAGGTCCTGGACACACCTCCAGAAGTAGGGCCCATTTCCTTGATTGCTCTGATGGCACCAGAAGTCTACCTGCCAACTGTCCACACCTGGATGGTAAATGCTGGACAAGCCTGAAACATGAAGTTCTTACCCAAGACAGAACCCTTTCTACTGCTGTTGCCGTGGCAAGACACCAAGTTTCTCCCTGATGTTTGATGTACGCTAGTACCATGACATTGTTCATATGAAACCAGAAGAGATGACCCACTGGGAGGACCAGTGTTGTAGAGACAACCATATCGCTTGAAGCACCAGAATGTTGAGCGAGAGTGGGATTCCACTGGTGTCCAAATCCCCTGCACCGACTAGGACCCTTCCAGAGTCTGGCAGGCTGGCATCAATAGCAAGAATATACCAAGAGATCGAGAGAAAGGGATTACTCCAACTCCAGTGCTGGATACCCCCCTTCCCACCCACATGCCAGAGAAAACCTGGTCTTCTGGCAGTGTCTGGCAAGTCAATTGGGCATCAAATCTAATACGAGATGCCCCACAAATACAGAATGTTGAGTATAAGACTCGAGTGGAACAATGCAATGGAAGTGCTTCCAAGCAGGCTACCATCAGACACAAGACTATCATGTAGTATTGCAGATTCAAGTGGCTCTGTAGAATCTGAGTCTGGTAGCAAAGACTTGAAAGTTCCTCTTGGGGAAGAAACACTCAGCTTGATCAGTGCTTGATACAAGTGCAGTGCTAAATCTAGTTGGTTCAGTAACCAACCAAGCTTTTGCAAGGTCTGTACCGTCCACATCTCAGAGCCTGTGCCATTTGTTACCTGAACGGGGGGCCTTCCAGATATTCCACATGAGTATGCCCTGGGATTGCAGCAAGACTGGAAGTACTGGATGCTGACAGAAAGCAAAGGAAATGCTGATGCACTGGAGAAGTTGAGACCCCCAGGTATCCTGGATGTTAGTACGGCCAAAAAATGAACCTGAAGAAGTACGGCTTTAAACGACCTGATAGTGTCCATGAGGAAGAATTTTTGGGAATGAATGAATAGATTTAGGGCTTAGTACCCATAATGGGTGGGGGGTGACACCCCCTTTTTGGTTTTGGTAGAGAGAAAAAGTTAGAGCCAAAAGGAACCAAGTTGGGCTTCCTGGTGGGCTCGGCTGCAGAGATCAGGATATGTATCAGTGCCTGTGATTGGCGGTGCGACACTGTCAGCTTCCTGGCGGGCTCAGCACATGGAGCTGCGAACACGCCCGAGCCCATCACTAGTGATAAGTACCAAAAAGAGCTGAAATAATGTCTCTAAACCTGGGAGCCATGACAGCTGCCTGCAAATCCTCAGCAACATCAACTAGTAAGAGGCTGCTAGGCCAAGACAGATTTTGATATTGTTTACTGCCAACAAGTGACAATTTGTTCCATAGATGCCTGCATAACTGCAGTAAAAGCCTTCCAGGTTAAAAACAAGTACACACCTGATTGAGCTAAAACAGCCACCAAAGAATGTAGGGACTCAAACAGGGGACAGTGGTCCAGGCTGGTGGAAGTAGGCCCTAAGAGGGAGAACAACACGTCGCTCTGGAGATAGGTGGCTGAGTAGCAATAGATTACAGTTACACATGCACAGTTCTAAGCAGGCACAACGGGAAAGATTAATCCCTCTATGTACCCTAGGGAGCGGTGTACAGCTAGGTGCTTGTGCAGCCAAACCCACACATAGCTAATGATCTGCTAGGATTTATACTATCCAGCCGGTCACCTAGTTCAGCTGTTCATTGATGGCCTTGCAGACTGAAGAAAAATAAAATCAACACGTTCCTGCAAAAGGAAACTAAGATTTCAACCAGAGAGTTTAACTCATTGATACTAGGAAAAACTGGGCTGCCTCTAGCAGATTGGGGGTTGGCCACAGTCAGTGGCCATCCCTAGGCTGTGCTTTAGTTTTTTGTCTATTGTCCCGAAGATGGCGTTATAACCCAATGGTTAGAGAGTCAAGATCTCCGCCGGTGTCCTCCGGAAGGAAAAAAAAAAAGATTATTTGTAATTTTGGATTAGTGGGTGTATCTATACAAATTATTCTTTCTACGTCACAAAAGCCATTTTTTCCATGCACTGCACTGATTATGGGCAACAAGCCTGAAATAACACATTCAGTTTGGAGTAAGTGGCTTTAAAAGACATATATTTTGCTATATGTGTTCTATACTGCAGTTCTGCCCACAATCCTGAAATGAGGAATAATTATCATATATTTGGGTATGTGATAAAATGAGACTAATACATTCCTTCGGTTAAAAGGGGGCTCTACTGCGCTATAGAACTGGTTCAGCTGGAAAACGTTTGAATTTGTTTAGTCCCTTCTCATCATACTATTCACACTTTCATTTCAGTGCTATATAAAAACTGAAAACAATAAATTACAGGTTGTATTAAATAATTTCAGCAGTGCCGTTTACAACACTATATTCTTTTCCATCGCATCTATATCCTTATTAATATAAATACAGCTACATCCGGTATGCTAAAATTAAGTGATAAATTGTAAATACAGTCTTTTGCTGAATAAATTAGAGTGGGGCATGATGCATTTCAAATATAAGAATCTATGTGGAGCATAAATCGACATGCCAACAGTGATTTATATGAGCGGTTTAGCCAAGAAGTCAGCAATATAAATTATCTCCTCGGCCCCAGTAATGAAATCCCTTTTAGAATTTAATGTATGAAAACCTCATCAGCTTGCCATTTCCACCCCCAGAATTGCTATGTTTTATAATACTGTAACTCAAGTATGCGGTACCTGCTGGGCAAACCGATAACTTGTTGTTATCATGGACTACGACCACACAAAAGTTCTCATGGACTACGACCACATAAAAGACATGTTTGTCTCCAAAAGAATGCGAGTTTGGAGACACTTGAAAAGACCAAACTTGCTATTTTAACAAAAATGTCTGGAAGTACTTAGTTATTTCTGTGCATTGCAAAAGATTACGAAACATTAAAAAGATTATGATAACGTCAGCATACTGGCAAGCCAGTGTAAGGGTATGCAGATATCTGTAATAGCTACCACATTTATGAATGAAGTACTAATACAAATACCCAAGAACCAAATTCCAGAGGATACTTAAATCCAGGGTGATCACAAGTCAAAGGTCCCTTTGACCACCAGACAAGGTCTAGGCCAAGACCAGTCCCAGAATTAGCAAACAAAGCATTCTTCTAAATAGGACTAATGCTGGGCATGCTTGTTGCATGTGTTCTTCCTCCCACTCTATGCCTATAAGTACCGGGGGCCTGTATGTAATAATGTGTGTACAGTGTGCTGTCAACCAGCAGCTGGGAGACCATTACACTGGTTCTCAACCTCTAAGCAGCTTTAGCAAACAGCAACAGAAACACACAGATATTTCCCTGAGAATTATGAAAGATCAGTCTTTTCCTCATTCAAGTGAGTTGAGGCACAAATGTAGCATTCCTGTTCCTTTTCTTTTCTACATAAACTGATAAACTGGGCCCAGAATGCATGGCTTCTTACTGCCTTCTCAGTCAGGAATGTCCCAACTGTCAAAGTGAAGTTTAAAATGAAACCCCAGATTATACCATTAAACCCTGGTCATGTAAGCCTAAAAGACAGCCCTTAGCAAACTGTATTTGTGTTTTTAAATTACAAATTACTGTTGAAGCACAGAACTTGCACATATAACATATGACCTTTTAATAATAATTTACATACCTAGTGCAGTGTGTAAATTATCATTGTTTTCCTTGAGTTTGGCTTTAACCTGACTGCACACATTTTGTGCCAGATTTAAACTGGCAGATCAACATTTACCAACAAGTAGCATAAGCTCAAATTTAAAAAGTTCAATTGAGTAGACCATCATACTATATAGCTGTTTGAATTGATTTGACAGAAAAAATCTAAATAAGAGCTGTCCAGCATTTGATCAGCATCAGTCACACACAGACATAACATCAAGCTTCAGCCTTGTTCGTAGAATCTTTACATATTGTGATGTTATATATAACCAATACCCCTAATGCCTAATCGCTAGTCTAGTTTACATTACCTTATTCTGTGTAATATTTTTTTTTATTATTTGGCATGTGGATGCCCAACCATAACGGCCTTTTCTTCAAGTGTCTTTTGGGAAATGATTTCCTACAGTTCTCACAACACTGGACATTTTGCCAGGTTAGGACGACAAGTGGACTGCCCACAGGGTACAAAATATTGCTGCAGATTAAACCTGAACTTTAGACAGAATAATCAGACACACATTATTCTAGCTCTGTATTCTTTAATACATCATTCAATGTATTTTTGTTTAAAAGCAAGCAGTGTAAGTATGTGAAAATGGCCTAGTATAAACTTCTTGCAAACCCCTATACAGCAGAGCTGTAGATAAGGGAGAAACAGCACAAGGAGCCACTCAAGTGTGCTGCAGCGTTCATAAGGGAGTAGCAGAGAAATACGTTTATCAGTATGCTACTTTTCTTCTGACTGTCCGGTCTCAGGCTAAGGGAGGAACAAGACTTGTACAGTAAGCGTTACCTGAATTGCACTAGAAAAAAAAAATCAGGTCTCTTGCACTGCTAGACATGACAGTGCTAGCAGAGCTGTGTAAACCTCAGGCCTGGATGAAGAGAAATACAAATCCTTTGGCAAGGAAAAAAGGTCTCGTATCTATTTCATGTGGGTATTTAGCAGTTTGCTAAGAGTTCAGCTTTAGGCCAGGGCTTCATCATTTGATAATTGATGACATTTCAGATGAGCCACTTTTCTATAATCTTCAGTTGATCTAATTTCCCAATATCTGACCATTTTGCATATGTGAACAATTTATTAAGTCTGACCATCCCTTTACTGCCCATTTCCTTTTAAAGTAATATACTGGCAAATTATAAGGTTTTCATAACTCCAAAAGTCTTTACCAGATATCAGTAAACTAAGAAATTCTAAAACTGCATTAGTCCTCGTTTGTCTGATTTTCAAAATAATCATCAAAAATAATTTTGGATTTAAATGTATAACACTGCAGTATTCTTATACACAAATCCAAAGATTGACCTGAATTCATAGACAGAGAATTTGACAAACATTAAACGTATTTTTCTACTTTACAGTCACAACTTCCTCTATCACACAAAAATAGCAGCTCCGGATGTGGTCAGATTGCATAACAACTCACTACAAATCACACTATATACTGTATTACCACCAAAAACCCAGCATAACCAGCTGCTTTGCCATTTCCTTTGTTAAAGAGCAAAGCTTCTGCTGTTCACCTTTATGACTCTAATGTTAGAGCTTGGTTCCCCTACTATTGCAGTTAAGCTCCACCCATCCAACTCCTTTTCCAATGACAGTGCCTATATCACAAAGCTAAAAGGTACATGTTCACATCCTAAGGGTACTTTTAAAGTGCCCTGGAAGCCTCAAGCGTGAGTTCTATTAAACAATTACTGAGCATTACTACTAAATTGCCATCAAATATGATGGTTGTGATATTTGTCCTTGGTGGCCAATATCAAAACCTGGGGTATAGGAGGTGAGCTATAACGACTCCATGGTTGCTATGGTATAATAGTGCCCCCTGGGCCTTGGGATCATCTTGAGGATTTACCTGGTTTTTACAGGTCACAGATTTGCTGTAAATATTAATCTTACATATGCTTCTCACACATTAAAGTAACCCTTTCAGGGGGTCTACAAAATTACAAAAGGACTAAACTTACCTGTACGCCAGCCCATTTGCTAAAACACTGTAGCAGAGATCCTGGCACTGATCCGATTCCACATTTCTGGGTGTGTATAAAGTGCAAAGTGTATAAAAATGCCCCCATCTGGCCTCTGTGGTTGCTTTCAACAATACGTAAGTCACTGTTGTGTCCTGCAGTGACTAGGGGTCAGCAGGAGACTGTGGAATGTTTTTGGAAGACTATTGCATGTAATAAATTGAAAAATCTAGGAGTTAAAAGAGAACTGCCACCAACAAAGAGCTTTGGACCTGTAGCAGGTGGCGTAACTGTAGCTGGCTTTAACGAAATGCTAATTCCAAGTTTGGGGAAAATAAACTGTCCATTACATACAGTGCAACTCTAACCCCAGTAAACACTCCTTCACTTACCACTGAAAATTTGCACTGCTCATGCGTATTGATGTACAGCCTCCACCACATGCACTTCCACACCTCACAATTTAATTTTAAGATCACATGTTAAAAACACAGAGAACTGCATTACGACTGCAGTCCAACCTGAATGTGTTAAACATGTAAACACTAACAGGGTTATTCACAAAGCTGCCGAAGGCAGCAGAGTTAATGACCGAGCCGGAGTAAACAGAGACGAATTAAGTTTGGCTATTCACTCATGCTCAGTGCAGCTGATTACAGCCATACATAGCCTGCCTTTGGTCAGCCGAACATGCAGATGGACTTCGACTCAGCCGATCCAATATCTGGATCAGCTGAGCTGAAGCTCCGGCAGCTCACTCGTAGGGGCCGAACGGCATTCTTATAGGGGCCGAACAGCAGTGAGTGAATAGCCGAATGCGTTGAGCGACATTTGGCTCAGCTTTTCTACTTGGTACCTCCGAGGTACCGAGCAGAATAGAAAATCAGGGAAAAGTGAAAAAAAAAAGGTTGAAAAATATTTAAAATATGCATATGTACAGGGATATGTGTAAACGGCTGTTTTTTGTTTATATGCTGACATTTTTGTTCAAATTAATAAAATCTTATTAAAAAAAAAATAAAAAAAATTTAAAAATGTAAACAAATAGTAAAATTAAAAAAAAGATATTTTAAAAAAGAAAAAACAAATAATAATGAAGAAAAACAATTGGGTGGAGCTAGGAGTGACAGCTAGCTCCAACCAACTGTTTCCTATTGACCGGCACCTGCTAGAGTCTTCTAGCGGGTCCCGGTCAATAAATAACTGGGCGGAGCAGGCCGTGACGTCACGGCCGCCTCTGCCCAGTTGTTATTGTTTAATGACAGATCGGCGTCCTCAGGTCATTTAGGGACGCTGTTCTGTCATTAAAACTGGGTGGAGCCAGCCTTGAGATCACGGCTGGCCCCGCCCAGCTGCCATTTGCAGGGAGAACGGCCGGCCATTCTCCCCACTTGGGCTGCCACTTTGGCTCAGTCAAGCCAAAGCATATGCCTCTGGCTCGGCTGAGCCGCTCGGTCACTGTACAGGCTATAGTGAATAGCCCATATAGAAGCCCTTTAGTTCCACTGAACCAAAGGGCACTGGCGGCCGAAAGATCAGCTGAAGCTACGGTCGGATCCTTCGGCTCTTTAGAGGGTGAATAACCCTCTAAATCTAAACTGGTAACTATTACTCCTTTTACAACAGCCTAAAATAAAGAGGGAATCTTAAAACTTGTTTTACTGAACAGGTATCATCCAGATTACTTTGCATGCAAGCAAAAACTATTTGCTGATATCATGAAACTATCAGAGGTGGCGAAACATTCTTCAGACTACTTAGCGCCAAGAAGGTTAATCAGACTGACATCTAGTGTAGATGTCTACAAATGTAACTTGAAATGTCTTGTTTATGCATAGTCCTAGTACAGTAAACTCCCCATTATCTGGCATCCACAGGGATTGGTAGATTCCGGATAAATTTAGTTTTTGGTTGCTTGAGAGTTACTATTAAAAATAAGTCTAACTAATGCCACACCCCATACTATACCATAACATAAAAGTCTGTATTGACTTCATATTAATATTGGAATGCAGTAATCCAAAGCAAATTAAGACAGACACAGTTAAAACAAATTTAGACAAATAGTCACAGGATTGTTTCCAGGATAATACATGCCGCAGAATAGTGAGTACACACTGGATTATTTTTTTCTGGTTAGATGAGAGTTCTGGTTAGTTGAATACTGGATAACAGAGCGTTCACTGTATAACTATTTAAAGAACTCCACAAAGTACTATTTATCTAAACTGACCATCCAACATAACCTTAAGTGTAATTAAACCCAAGAACAAGCGCTAAATACATTACAGCTGTATTATTTTTCTTTTGTCAGGATTTCTGTCTTTTATTTTTTCATAGTGATGCTGCCAATAACACCTTTCCTTTCCTAAGGAAACAACACTCACTCGTCGGGCAGCATTGTCACCCTAGGCCGTTCACTCATTATTTGGACATCAGAACACCCCCTTACCTCCTACTCTTAATAACATGGGGGAAGGGAGGGAGGTTCTGTGGTACACAGGGTTGAACTGAACAGGGCTGAAAAACACTGCTTGAAATGTCAGTGCAGTACAGGCACTGAAACAGCTGGATTTCTGGAAGAACCATCAGGTATTATTCTAAAGTTGCAGAATTTTAAGAGATAAATCTATTAGAGAGATGTACAGAATATGTTTTTCGGTGCCCACTTAAATACACTTAAAGGTTTTTGGAAAATCTATAACCATTTCTGAGAATAGAAATAAAATGTTTTTGTATTGCACACGTCCCTAGCAATCAAACAGATGTCAATAATAGGAAAGAATCAGGACCAGCTGTGATGAGCTTCATACTTACAACAGGGTTGCTTTAAAACTGGACAGTGAGCAGTGTCTCGTGCTTTCATATGGCAAAGTCACTCTTATCTGGCATCTAATATACACTGAGTGGCCAGTTTATTATGACCACCTGACGTTTGTAGGCAAATTAGCTATAATAAACTATAATTTTGCGCTGAAGTTGCTAGAGGGCCAGACCATTATAAATAGGGAAGCAGGTTGTTTACCACGACAGTAGAAGTGATTTTTTTTCTGAAGATATGGGTAAACAACGCGATTTAACAGCCTTTGAACGTGGGATGATTGTTGGCGCTCGGAGCCATGGAGCGAGTATCAGCAAAACAGCAGAATTCGTTAAATGTTCAAGAGCAGCTGTATGTTAAAGTGTTTAAAGACTGGACTGTCAGCCGAAAATCTGGGTCTGAACGTGCGAATTGTGGCCGTCAGCGACTAGTCAATGTTTGGGCAGAACGGAGAGTGGCAAGACTGGTACAAGACAACAGAAGGGCAACAGTGCAGTGTCAGATTCCTCGCATCACCTTTCAACATCTCGTGGAGTCACGAGGTGGCCCAACTAAGTCATCTCGTGGAGTTATCTTGTGGCCCAACGAAGTACTGATGGGGTGGTCATAATAATCTGGCCACTCAGTGTTCAGTACTTGTAAAATACTGTATATATGCCTGTAGAGGTTGATAACTGTTCTTTCATATAAACCAAGCTATAATTTAGATTTACTTATCCTTTAAAAAGACCCTGTTGCTAGTCGTTTAAAAAAAAAACCAATCTTCCTATAAGATTATATGTGCTTTAGCATACTTTATGCATGTTATTTACCTGTAAAAGCATCTCTTGTGTAGACTCCCAAAAAGCCCTGATACTGCTGCTGGGTGCTGCAATCTTGTATGAGATTTATGAAGCTCAATAGCTGTCACTCATGTGATACTCTACTATGCCCCTTTACTCTTCCCCCAACAGCCACACAAAAGGTTATGTAGGGAGATGAAGGAAGGGCAAATGATTTAGGCTAGCAGAGAGAGTACGCCCAGAAGAGAAGAAAGCTAAGGTTTGCAAAGAGGGAGGCGGCTGTGTTAGCGAACCGAATAGTAAAATTTTCTAGCACATTCAAAGGCACATAAGTGAATAAAACTTATTTATGGAAAGTGAAAACAATGCAAGTAAGCATTTAAAATACTTGATTTTTCTGTGATTTTAGCTGCAAACATTAAAAGCCACAGGGTCTCTTTAATATTTCTAAATTGTCACCTGTTGGCCCACAATCACAATGCTGGCAATCAATAACATAAAAATAACAGAATAATCATACAGGCACTCTCATCTGAGACAAAGACATCACTGAATGCATTTCACGGAAATGAATTTCGGGAATAAAGCAACATCAACAAACTGCTCCAGGTGTAGAATGCATAGCAGCCAAGTAAATGTTTGTTTTGCAGTCAAACAGGTCTCAAAGTTCAGTCTTCAGTCATGGTTACAGAACTGGTCATATAAGAAACTTAAACCAGTTTCAAGTCCAGAAATACATAGCACCTATTTTTTCCTGACTTAGTCACTAAAAGTCCTTTGCAAAATTCTAAACCTGCAGAGGACTAGACAAGCTCTTCCCTCTCCCATGTGACAAGTGCTCTGCCCTGAGACTGGCACCTCAAGTACCAATTTGTGGGAGACAAAAGGGCAGGCCACGCTTCCATACCTTGAAATACCAGGTCTTTTGAGGGAACTGAACCAGGCAGCACTAACCAGCAGCGACTATGTAGTGCCTGCTACCATTCTGTGGTGTGACCTTTTTTCATTTTGTAGCAACCCAATATTAGTCTGGGCATATAGTTAAACCTAATTTATTATCCAACAGTTACCTACAGGTCCCATATCTTTTGTACTGTTTTTTCAGTTTAACTATTTCATTTCTTTTTGTCCATTGACATCTGGATGACAGCTGCACAGCTCATCTGCATGAACAGTTGATGTACAGCATGTTGCATATGTGACATGAATATATTTGATGATTATCTTGGAATAAATGAAAAATGTATACTAAGTACTCAACTGAATAAGCCGAGATCTAGGATAAAAAAAGGATTTTGGATAAATTAAGAGCATGTACCACATTTATTTTAGATGCTGAACTGTATTTTTTTACTACAGGTCAAGTACAGATTCAAGTATTCAAGTTAAAGCTAGACATTATCAAATATTTCTGATTTAAACGTGAGGGGTGGCATACAAATAACCCTTTCCAAAAAGAGAAAGGACATTTGGGTAAATATCAAAAGTGGAGATTGTAGTCATTGTTTTGCTTTTTATTGCTAAATTAATGTATACACTTAATTAAAAGTCCTATTAAATTCTAAGACTTAAACTGCAAGAACTTACAGAGCAAAAGTCTTGCTCACCAAAGAGCAATTACATTGCAGTAGCTATTCTGACCAATAAGCACAGTGATATTGTACGCTTCTGGACTGCTTTCCAAATTTGGAAAATTGATAGAAAGCTTCTGAGGTATTGCTTTTAATTTTATGGTGTCTAGCTATAAACAATTCTCAGTGCCATTCATCCTGCGCAACTCTCGGAATGTTTGTTCTGTGCGAATGAATGCACCAACAAAGACTTTTAGCATATTTTCTTTAACCGCTTGCCGTCCGATACCTTCAATCCCGGGATCCTCTAGCCCATCTGCGGACCGGGAGGGCGTCAGGAGGTAAGATGGGAGGGAGTTCAGCATCTTCCTCCATGCTGATCTCCCTCTACTATGCCCGTACATCTCTTCCGCATTCACCTGTCAGTCATCTGGCTGCTTTAGCCAGAGAAAAGAAGCTGATAAAGCAGATCTGCGCTTCATCAGCTTCTTTTAGGGTCCCCAGGTGACATTAGGGGTCCCAATGTCTCCATAAAGAGGTCCTGTCAGTGTGCCTTTGCTATTATATAGGTGGATTGTTATCCCCCTATGTGATAGCAATAACAATAAGTGTAAAAAAAAATATTAAAAAATAAAATAAATAATAAAAAATATAAAAAAAGTAAAAAAAAACAAACAAAATGTTTAAGCCCCTCACCCCCACGTGTACGCACATATAAACGTAAATATGCATCAGATGCGCCAGCGCGCGAAAACAACAATTGCGCTACACATCGCCGTGAAAGCAATAATTTTAGGGCCATCAATCACTGATAACACTAAACTGATGAGCAGTAAATACTTTTAAAGCGTCGCCTATGTACAATTTTGAGTAATATCGTTTTTTTCGATTTTGCGTGCGTGCACAATTTTAAGGCTTGACATGTTTGGTGTCTTTTTACCCCGACGTGACCCCGCCTTTTATATTTTACCAAAAAATTGGGTAATAAATGTTTTAGAACCTGTCAGGAAGATGCAATCGCTGCCTTATTTTTAAAGGCAGATGTTCAAAAGCAGTCATCCTTATCCTTTTTTTTAACTACGTAGTGAATCACACGCCAAAAACAAAAAAATGCATATTAGATGTCTCAGCCTCTAAAAGGCACATGCTGGTTCCAGGTCATAAGGAAGATTAAGGGAGAGGGCCCTGTATCTTGTACTTTCCAATAAGTCAGCAGGCAGGTCCCATATTTCTATAACAACCAACAATAGTATTTCAGCTCCAATTGAGAGTCTGCCAGGCAGAATCTGCATCACTACAAGAACATGATAGTATGCCAGTTTTTGGCATTAATATTTCTTGATACTTTTTTTCATCATTGCACAGCGGTAGATATGTACATTATTTAATGAAGGTTTTATAGCTATGGAAACCCTTGAAAATTACATAACTTGTTCAATCATCGCTGCTGCTAAAGGACAGATTATTACTAGGGATGTCCCGAAACCGATGCTAGCATCGGTATCGGGCCCGATACATGGCATTTTGACAAGTACTTGTCAAAATCCCCCGATACATAGCGCCGAAGCTTGCCCTATGATTTTTTTTCTAACTTACTTGGAGAGCAATGGTGAGTCGGCGCTGGTCCGGTGGGAGGAGCTCCAGGTGGGGTCCTGTTCTGTCGATGCTGAGAACTGTCGCATCCGGGTACTGCTAGTCTGTCAGCTTCACTTAAGGACCTTCCGCGCTTGCGTTGCCACTCACCGATCATTACATTCCCACTGTGCCTGCGTCCCTTTCTCACGGCCGTTAACTTCAACTACACACAGCTCCTGTCCAGTTCAACTACCATGCACTGCGCTTGTGTGCCCTTCTCGTCGAGTTTGCGAACTATACACTGCGCTTGCGCTGTCCATTTCAACTACTAAAATAAATACATAAATAAACGTATATATTCAATAAATAAATACATCTCTTTAATGAAAAAAAATATATAAATCTACTAAAATAAATAAATACATATTTTAATAGTTTTATATTTTAAATTTTTTTTTAAAAGGAGCTTTATTTATTGAATATATAAGTTTATTTATTGTAATAGTAGTTTATATATATATATATTTTTTAAAGAGGTTTATTTATGTATTTATTTTAATAGTTGAAATGGACAGCGCAAGTGCAGTGTATAGTTCGCAAACTCGACGAGAAGGGCACGCAAGCGCAGTGCATGGTAGTTGAACTGGACAGGAGCTATGTGTAGTTGGAGAAGTTAACGGCCGTGAGGGACGCAGGCGCAGTATGGGGATGTAAGGCTTGGTGAGTGGCAACGCATGGGCAGAAGGTCCTTATGTGTAGCTGACCTACTGGCAGTACCCGGATGCGACATCAGAGGTTCGCGAGGTCGATGAGTTCTCAGCATCGACAGAACAACGGCGACTGTCCAGAGGACCTGAGAGCATTCGCAGGCTAGCTAAATTAGGACCCCACCTGGAGCTCCTCCCACTGGACCAGCGCCGACTCGCCGCTGCTCTCCCGCACAGCGCAACCTCACCAGTGAGGCAACTAACAGTGAGTGAGGGCCTGGGGTAAGAACGATTTATTGTATTAGCAGGGGAAAATAGTAAATTATTGTCTGCAGTGTGTACTTTATATGTACTGCATATAGAGTACACACTGCAGTGTGCAGTGATAGTGGGGTGATTTACCAATGATGCCTTAGGTTGGACTTGATGAACATGTGTCTTTATTCAACCTCAAATACTATGTAACTATGTAACTGCAGCAATAGATTTACTTAATAGATTTTATTATCCTCTGCTAATATGAATGGATTAAATGTTCTATATTACATAATAGTACATAACATTAACCCATCATTTAACCCATTCATGTTAGTCGAGGAAAATTGTAAATCTATTGCTGTAGTGTAGTGGAGGTGTGTGCTGTATATATGTACTACATATACAGTACACACTGCAGCAATAGATTTACTTAATAGATTTTATTATCCTCTGCTAATATGAATGGATTAAATGTTCTATATTACATAATAGTACATAACATTAACCCATCATTTAACCCATTCATGTTAGTCGAGGAAAATTGTAAATCTATTGCTGTAGTGTAGTGGAGGTGTGTGCTGTATATATGTACTACATATACAGTACACACTGCAGCAATAGATTTACAATTCTCCCCTGCTAACATGAATAGGTTAAATAATCCTAGAGGCACATGCATGATCAGATTTGTAGTTGTTGACAGCTGTGTGAAAGCAAATGCAAATGTTTTATTGTTCTAAAACAGTCTTAAATTAAAGTTCTTCATAATCATAAAGAAAATGGCCTAAAATCATTAGTCTGCATTGTTTTTTTTTTTAAAGTCACCTGTCCCTTTAAGAAAAAGTATCGGTAATTGGTATCGGCAAGTACATGAGGGGAGGTAATTGTACTTGGTCTTGAAAAAGTGGTATCGGGACATCCCTAATTATTACACATTCCAATACAGTGGTAGATAGGTTCACGAACGCCTCTGTTCACAAACAATTCGGTTCGTGATCAGGAAGTTCGTAAAAATGTTGCCTCCGTTTGCGAACTCTGCCTCGGGTGACGAACACGACCATCTTCTGCGATCTGACACGTGGTCGTGGCTTCCTGTACTCGAGACTGCGGTCACAGACAGAGCTGTGCACACTTAATGTGAAGCTTTTACTGTACAGTATTACTGTGTTCAATCCAGCATGGCTCCCAAGAAAGTGCAGAGCAAACATGGTGGGGAAAAAAATGTGCAGAGCATTAATGGAGGTGATAAGAATGTGCAGATCTTTATTGAAGGTGACAAGAATGTGCAGAGAGTTATTGAAGGTGACAAGAATGTGCAGAGCGTTATTGAAGGTGACAAGAATGTGCAGAGAGTTATTGAAGGTGACAAGAATGTGCAGAGCGTTATTGAAGGTTACAAGGATGTGCAGTGCAAGAATGGTGGTAAAAAGAAAGTGCAGCGCAAGAATGAAGGTGACAAGAATGTGCAGAGCATTAATGAAGGTGACAAGAATGTGCAGAGCAAGAATGGTGGTAAAAAGAAACTTGTGGTTACATTTTTTCGGTTCGCGACCAGAATCGTGGAACCAATTAAGTTTGTGAACCAAGGTACCACTGTACTTCCCTGACTGCTGTGATTTTTCCATCTTCGGGCATTTTTTCCCCAAAGTGGCAAAAGTTAAGAAAGTGTTCTTCCTAAAACACTTGCCAAAACTATTGCAGAGGTGGCTATACTGAGAGCTGTTATATTAAACAATAACCTTTAATCTGTTAAAACAGTTACTGTTTATTAAACTTAAGGCTCCTTTCACACTATCTGTTTAGGAGGGGATCCATGTACATGATCAGAGTAGTACGGATTGGATATCACCACTGTGACATCTGTGTACATCCATTTTTTTCCTCCATCTTGCGATGGAGGAAACAACTTAGATGACTGGACCCCATGTCCATCTATGGGGAATTGAATGTAAACGGACATATGTCCATTTATATCAGACTATCCCTGATCCGGCAGGATCAGGTTTGGCGAAACACAACACTGATCTGTTTAGATTCCTGGACCTGGCCGGAGTCGGGGGCAACCAGATGTAAATGGATTGACAGGCAGACCTGATCGGACCACCCACCTGAAAGAGGCCTAAAACCAAAAAGCAAAACTGTATTATATTGCAGCTTACAAATATTTAAATGTGGTGGCTGCATTAATTGTTAATTTTTTAGGCTTTTTTCCAACTGCTGATCCCGCCAGTAAATCTGTTATTTTTTTTACCTTCCTTTAACAGACCAAACTGTCCAGCAAAAGTGGCAGATGGAGGCTTGAGACAAACCATTTACCACTGACAGGGGTGCTTACAAAAATCAGATTTTATTCAATGTAAAACCTTCATCCCAAAAGGGAAAAAAATACTGTTGCTGTAACTTCTTAAAAAGTGGTATCTCGGGTTTAACTCGTTAGTCAGGTCCATCTATATTTGCTAATGCATCTAACACTACCCTCTCCACAGGTTGACCATGCTGCTGTTCACAGAGTGGAACCCCATTAGACATGAAGTGTGTTGCTGGCTGGATCACCAGATGAAAATAAAGGAAACAAGCCAAACAAAAGAAAACTAACACAGCCACCACATTTAAGGATTGGTAAGTTAAATATATGTTTTTGAGTTTAGATATCTGTTATGACAAGATAATATGTAATGTAAATCAGGGTTTACCAAATTGGCTTAAACATATTTCCATTTAAAATTGAATTCTACATATTTCCATTAAAATATTAAAAGTCGTAGTTATAGATTTGAGGCCGTCTCTATGGTGTAATCATGAACAGGTTTACAAGCAGAAAGCCATTACAGGCTGGATTACAAAAGTGAAAAAAACAAGATAGATGGAAAGGGATGAAATTCCACATTGACTCTGTGGAAAAGAATATTTAGCAAAGAAGCAAGACAGACAAAGTCTGGAAAATTCCACATTTCTCTTAGAGAACATTTAAATGTAATCTATGAAATGGTGAAAGCAGCTTCGAAATTATTGAATTTTTTCTTTTTAAGGGCACAACCTCAAAAACCTAATAAAAATATTACTAATCCTATTAATCTCATTAACATTTAGGTATAGCACAAATGGGAAGGAAGAGCATCACAATGAGCAAGCATTGATAAAGCAATTGTGAGAAGCATCAAGCAGCGTTATATGATTTTAAAAAACACAGGCGTTTTAATGTGTTCATTGATGTACCTGGGCATGTTTTATGGGCATGCTGCTTCTCATATTGGTGCAGTTTTACATGTGTTTAAATTTGAAACTGTATAAAGCTGTTCCAGGCTTGCTTGCCATCATCAATGCAGTACAGTTGTGTTCAGAAATTTGCATACCCATTTGCAGAAATCGTGAAATTTTGGCATCGATATTGAAAATATGACTGATCATGAGAAAAAAAAAAGATTTTTATTTAAGGATAGTGATCAAATAAAGCAATTTATTATCACATAGTTGTTTGGCTCATTTTAAAATCATAACAGAAATCACCCAATTGGCCCTGATCAAAAGTTAACATACCCTGGAATGTTTGGCCTTGTTACAAACACACAAGGTGACACACACACAGGTTACAATGGCAACTAAAGGTTAATTACACACATCTGTGGCTTTTTAAATTGCAATTAGTGTCTATGTATAAAAAGTAGGGATGCACCGATACTGTTTTTTCGGTATCGAGTACCGATATTTTGCTTTCAGTACTTGCCGAGTACTGATACTGGTGCTTCTGCTGGCATGGAGCCGGCTTCCCGGGCAATCAGGAGCCTGGCGGTGGGTAATAATATGCCACTAGTTTCCTGATTGCTCAGGAAGCCGGCTCCATGTTGTTTGGCCAGGAAACCGGCTTCTCAGCCATTCAGCATCAAGCCAGCTTCCCGGCCAATCAGGAAGCCGGGTGGCGAGTAATGACCCACCACCCGGCTTCCTGAGTGGCCGGGAAGCTAGCTCTATGCCGATAGGCTGGAAAGCCGGCTTTCCAGCTAATCAGCATCGAGCCTGCTGTTCGGCCAATCAGGAAGCTGGGAGGCAGGTCATTACTGTGACATACACCCGGCCTGAACCCACTGAACAAGAATCACGTGACTATACACAGTTCTGAACCAAGTGTGGTGTCACAAGGACATGGCAATACCACTCTCAGCCTCACCCTGCACAGAGGTTTCCCAGCTCTCGGGACAACAATCTCAGGCCAGTAGACAGAGCGATTGTCACTAAGCTTGGTTAACTCCGCAGTTAACCCCTTACACACCAAACGCTAGTTGCCACCACGTGTTTTTTTACGGAAACACAGACCGTTCCCAGCAAATGCTGTGACAAATTAAAACACTTAAACAAAGCCTATGATACAGCTATCCTCTCAGACAGGAATATCACAGGATTCATGATACAGAAGCGCTCTTCATAGAGGCAAGGATACTTTAGGTTCTTATTTAGAGCATAGAGATAAGCTTAATGATTTTTAAGATCGTCCTTTAATGAAAGAAACGGTGCAGGAAAAATATATTAATACAAGAGAAAATATATATCAACGGTACGATAAAAGGGAATAAAAGGTGAATACTTAACAGTCCTGGTTTTAGGTGTTCTGACAGAGCCCCAAGTCCAATAAACAAAACAGAGGTCTGAAGTGCTCTCCTTCAAGCAAGCTTGCACAGACGATGTCCATATTTTAAAGGGGAACTCTCCAGCAATGTTAAGAGTTCTTGATGTTGCTGGAGTTCCTTCCTTGATGTTTCAAAACAAGAGCCTCTTTAGCTGCCTTGGCAGCATCTTTTTGTCAGCCCTCTAGGGGGTGTCACGTAGCCAGCCCCTAGGGCAGGGCTGGGGAGGGAAAGCAGGAGGGACAAGCCTTTATTTTACAATATCATATCCAATTCCAAATTATGAAATGGAGCTGATATTGTAACTCAGGTTTATGACCTTTAGGTGAATTCTGGTTCACCTGTGTCATTAACTCTACCAGACTTGCCTGTGTTAATCAACTTGTCGACTGGTAGATGAATGCCTGGTTGCATACCTTTAATTAGGGGCCACCATAAAAGGGTTAGAGCAGTGGTGCTCAACCTTTCTAGATCTGGGACCCCTTGGTAACATTTGCCAAGTTGTGGTGACCCCCAACGGAGCGCTGGACTCCAGAATTAGTAAGGCGCTGGACTTGGGAATTAAAAATAGAAGCACAATCACAAGAATACAAGCCCTCTAGAGCCCCTGCTACCTGCTCTGTCTCCATGCAGCCTTCTCAGCCCCGGCACTGCTTAAACACCCGCCTCCTGCAGAGCTCACATTGTATGGGAGGCAGCAGGACAGCAGCGGCTGTAAATAGAAAAGCTCTGCTGTAAACACTCCCCGGCCACTAGATGTTGCTGCAGCGGCCAGGGAGTGTGTATAGCGGCACTTTTATATTCACAGCCTCTGCTGACACTGATGCGCTAGGAGGAGGATGAGGAGCCTCTCACCTAGCGCAGCAGAAGTGGATGCTGTGACCCCCTCAACAGTGAGTTGCGACCCACTTTTGGGTCGCGACCCACAGGTTGAGAACCGCTGGGTTAGAGAGTTATTTGGAACTCTCACTAGTGCTAGGGTAATAAAGATCACAGGCCAGATAAGCAGATCTCTGTTTTGTGGAATGTGGAGGGACCTGGCAAATGATTAAATGAAGGACTGCATTTGCTCTGAACTGGGGAACAAGAGAATGCTATATTTATTATTAATAGTCTCAAACCCCATTATCATCACAACTACTTGCCCGGGAAGCCGGCTCCATGTTCCCCTATGGCACTGCTGGTCAGAGGAAATCTTCCTCTGAACGGAAGTTCCGGTATCGGGGAAGGTATCAGAGCATTGGGGCAAGTACGAGTACTCGTCCAAATACTCAATATCTGCACCGATACTAGTATTGGTATCAGTACATCCCTAATAAATAGTCAGACTTTTGTTAGCTCCCATGTCGATGCACTGAGCAGGCTAGATACTGAGCCATTGGGAGCAGAAAAGAACTGTGAAAAGAGCTGCATAACAAGGTAATGAAACTTTATAATGATGGAAAAGGATACAAAAAAGATATCCAAAGCCTTGAAAATGCCAGTCAGTACTGTTCAATCACTTAAGAAGTGGAAAGCTCAGGGATACCAAGCAAAGGCTCTGGTAAAAAAACAGTGTGGTTGGTTCAAGGAGCACAATATGGCGATACCTGAACAAAAATTAGCTGCATGGTCGAGTTGCCAGAAGAGACGACCCCCCCCCAAGTCAATACTTTGTAGAGCCACCTTTTGCAGCAATTAGAGCTACAGGTTTCTTTTAGTACGTCTCTATAAGCTTGGCACATCTAGCCACTGGGATTTTTGCCCATTCTTCAAGGCAAAACTGCTCCAGCTCCTATAAGTTGGATGGGTTTCACTGGTGTTCAGCAAACTAAGTCATGCCACAGATTCTCATTTGGATTAAAGCCTGGGCTTTCACTAGGCCATACCAAGATATTTAAATGTTTCCACTAAACCACTCAATTGTTGATTTAGCAGTATGCTTAGGGTCATTGTCCTGCTGGAAGGTGAACCTACGTACCAGTTTCAAATCTCTGGCAGACTGAAACAGGTTTACCTCAAGAATTTCCCTGTATTTAGCGCCATCCATCATTCCTAAAATTCTGACCAGTTTGCCAGTCCATGCCAATGAAAAACATCCCCACATGTTGCCACCACCATGCTTCACTGTGGGGATGGTGTTCTCGGAGTGATGAGGTCTTGGGTTTGCGCCAGACATCACGTATTCCTTGAAGGCCAAAAAGCAAAATTTTTATCTCATCTGACCAGAGAACCTTCTTCCATGTTGGGGAGTCTCCCAAATGCCTTTTGGCAAACAGCAAACGTGTTTGCTTATTTTTTTCTGTAAGCAATGGCTTTTTCTGGCCACTCTTCCATGAAGGCCAGCTCTGTGGAACGTATGGCTTAAAGTGGTCCTATGGACAGATACTCCAATCTCTGCTGTAGAGCTTTGCAGCTCCCTCAGTGTTATCTTTCATCTCTGTTGCCTCTCTGATTAATGCCCTCCTGGCCTGGTCTGTGGGGTTTGGTGGGCAGCCCTCTCTTGGCAGGTTTTTGAGGTGCCATATTCTTTCCATTTTTAATAATGGATTTAATGGTGCTTCGTGGAATGTTCAAATTTTAATTTTTTTTATAACCCAACCCTAATCTGTACTTCTTTACAACTTTGTCCCTGACCTGTTTGAAGAGCTCCTTGGTCTTTATGGTGCCACTTGCTTGATGGTGCCCCTTGCTCAGTGGTGTGGCAGACTCTAGGGCAGTGTTAATTTCGTCAACTAATAATTTTCGTCATAGTTTTCACCAACAACACTTTTTTAGTGACTAAAACTAAATAAAAACGAAGTTTTGATGACTAAAACTATACTGAAAATATCTACAGGGACTTCTGCGCTCGATTAATCGAAGAAAACTGGGCGTTTCTCCCTACAGCTGCTCACTTAAATTGGCTGCATGAGCATGCATTAATATCGTTCAAATATGTGAAGCAGCACCATCACCCAACAAGTAAAACAAATATGTGCAAAAAACTATTATAGTGAACAATACTATTGTAAGAGAAAAGAAAAAAAATCCGCAAATAGGGTCAGTGGATCCATCTAGTCCATTATTGAGAACCATCATATTACTCCTTATTGTGTAATTTTCATAGCATACACAGAGATAGGAGAATGTATACACAGGTGCAGGATGTTAGTCTATTCCTATTTCAATTTGGACTCCGCATAGCTCCCACACACACGTTATTGCCATTGAGATAGCAGTTATGGTTGTTTTAGTAATATTTATCTGAGTTAATAATTGTATGTTTATGGTGGCATTGGTCTAGATTGTATGAACGTGAAGATCATAGATTTCAATGGGTTAAGATAGTTATCACAGTAAGGGTTAATAGAGTGCTTGATGAACTCACTGACTCTAGCTTCCTGATGAAGTCAATTAGACGTAACACGTATTTAAAAAAAAAAAAAATTATTTTATGCATATGGGGTGCGCTATGATTTCCACTTCTGTCTTTGAGAGATCTTTTTGAGATGAAGTTGTGTTGTCGGTAGAGGAGAAAAACGTTAAGATCAGGATTGGTCTGAAGGAAGGAAGAGCACAGCTTCAAATAGTGTGAGGAAGGAGTTTTACACTATAAGAAGCACTTTGAGACCCAAGGGTCTGAACATGGAGGTGAGAGGCTTATTTATCAGAGCACTGATGTTTTTTATGAGCAATTCAGCAAAAAATACACAAGAAATTACAAGAGTGGGCAGAGTGACGCACAAAGAAAGACTAAGACAACACTTTTTTTTTTTGAGAGAGCTGCCTGCGTTTAATGAACTTATGAACACTTTGTTTCAAATTATGTGTTTTATACACTGACACCGGACGTTTGCTACATTATTAGTCATTTGGAGTTTTTTTAGATTTACACAGTTGACTAGAAGATTCAATTTGGAAAATATTTGAAAAATATTATATATATACATATTTTTTTTCCCTTTTCTCTCAATAGTTTTGTTCACTATAATATTTGGTTTTTGCACATATTTGTTTTACTTGTTGGGTGATAGCGCCGCTTCACATATTTGAATTATATACTGAAAATATACTAACATTTTAGTTGACTAAAACTGGAATAAAATGTTAGGGAGAGACGATTTGGGAAGAGATCCAATCAGAACTAAACTAATTGGACTTCCAGTTCCGATTCCCTCCTGAATGGACATCTAATAGGCAATATGTGCAATGGCATTACAGCCAATATAGTTTTTCATTTTAATATTTTATAGTTGTACTTCTGCTTAAAAGAATGAAGAATGTCATATGCAATGTTTTATAATTGATGAATATCTAATTACTGGTCCTTTGTTGAAAATGCTCAATATTACGGTTTCTTTATAAGACTTGGTTTAATCTCATTTTAAGATAAATTAAGACATGTTATATATCACAACAGTTACATCTGTGTCGGTATTGCACATTCAAACCTTAATACCATAAATAATAACAGGTTAACGGATGTTTACTCCAAGAGTATATAATGAGATTGGAAATTCTAGAGAAATTCTTAAATTACTCTAACTAAACCTACTAGATTTTAGTAGACTTAATCTAGTGTAGATTTAGTTGACTAAAATCTCATGAAATTTAGTTCATTAAAACTAGACTAGACTAAAACATATGACTAAAACTAAATGGCATTTTACTCAAAGGATCAAGACTAAAATTAAATCGAAATTTGCTGTCAAAATTAAAACTGCTCTGTGGCCTTTCAGAACAGGTGAGATGTGACACTTAGATTGCACACAGGTGACTTCTGAAGGTAATTATTTGCACCAGATCTTATGCAGGGGCTTCATATCAAAGGGGGGGGGGATATATGCACGCACCACTTTTCCGTTTTTTATTTTTTATAGTTTTTTTTAAACTAGTTTTTTTCTTGATTTCACTTCACCATTTGGGACTATTTTGTGTATGTCCATTACATGTAATCCAAAGAAAAATCAATTTTAATTCCAGGTGGTAATGCAACAAAAGAGGAACAATGCCAATGGGGGTGAATACTTTTGCAAGCCACTGTACACCCAAAAGGGCCATAATGCGGACATGCAGGGCATGATGCAAGTGTTTTATAAGCTATATAACTTGAGGGACCTGATCCAAATAGGAATAGTCATTCTTAAAAATTCTAATCCAGTTCATCAAGGTTTCGCTATTTAAAGTCGCCATCAAAAGAGGACAGATATTGATACCTGTTATCACAGACTGGAATGTAAAGAGATTCTAACTGTTCATGAGTGACGTCACTAAAAGGTAAAGACATCATTCACAGTAGCAAAATTACGTCAAGGACCATGAGGCTAGGGACCATGCTTTAGGACAGTAAAAACTTCTTTACATGATCATGTGAAAGCCAAGTTTCCAGACTTCCTGCAGGAAGTTAGTTAGATAAGAGGTTACAGGGAAGGTCTTCGCATCTGAAGAATTTTTAGACGACCGTGAATATGGGTCATCTGTTTGATCTTTTATGCACAAAGCAGAACATACTGCATCAATCAGATTGGGAAGAATGTTGCACATGTGAGCTTCATCTATAGTTTAGTGACATACAGTCTCTGCAGGGGCAGTCTAAATCAGTGGATCAGTGGAGTGGATTCTAAATCAGAAATAATGTCAGGGGCCACAGATACCTAGAGAGATAAAAAGGCCAATAGGATCAGAATCCGTTTTTGCCAAAGATGTAGTCTGGGTGCAGTCAGAACGTGCCATTAAATGTGCGCAGACTGACAAAAATAAAAAGTAGAAATATGAGGTCTAGTAGGTCCTGGTGAATAGTATACTTACCATATTTGAGTGAACCATCACTCCAAATGTTATGCTACCGCTTTGAATCTGGATTGTATTGACGAATGTGTACTAAGACTTACCACAAAAGAGTGAACAGAAACTGGGTCACACTGTTCCAATTTAGGAAGGTAATCTGTGGCAAACAGACTTCGTAAATGGGTCCAAAGCACAGGTCAATACCGAATACCAGGAACCTTCACCTCTTGCATAGTCATGCACACAGGAAGCTTTCAGAAACTGGGCCACTCCAGAGGCTGTGTCACAACCTGTAAAGCACTCTGCGGCTAACAAACCAATGTCTGGGGAGAATCACAAGCAGAGGCCAGTGCTCGAGGGTCACATTAATGATTTTGGTAACCTGACCATTACTTTGTAATTAAGCTCCAAATATTAGTCTCACGGTAATCACCCAATAATTTTGTAGAGTTCAAGAAACACACGATGCACAAACATGCTGCCCTGGACTTACATTTCGATCATGACAACAAAGTAACAAATGATAATTGCATCTAAAATCATTTTCCCCTAGTTTTTTTCTCTAGTCCTACATCTTCTGTTTTAACCCAATAAATATATTATAATCCATCGTCTGCACTCCCAGCTCACTGAGGTTTTTTTTATGAATGTCTATAGAAGTGACACCTTGATGAAGGAGATGAGGGTGCAGGCCAAAGGGTTCCACTGATTTCATAACTGCAGCTTCAAGCTGCTGATTGATGGTCATTGGAAATTATAAAATATACCCAATGCCTCCTGTTCCACAGTCTTTGTGGAGCTGTGGTTTTAAAAACACAGCCACCTGCAGAGAAAAATAAGACATGGACACTGAAATGGCCTTAATATATTCACTGTGAAGTGTTTTACCTTGTACACATTTCAGCTATATTTCATGCCTAAAAAAGGAAAGTGTAAGCATACAATGCGTTTCACATCGTATATATCAATACATAAGCAACATTTTATAAAATTGAATTAATTAGACTGGTGCTTCAGCATTTATTCTATATTGGCTCTTAAGTTCCCCAGAAATGATTAAGCTCTATGCATACAACTTTTACAATGGTTGGAAATTATAGTCTTTATAATATATAAATTATAGGGTCTTTACAAATAGAGATAATAAGCTACAGTTTGATGCTGTCATTTAAACACAGCATATTCTACTGGTGGTTTACTACTTTCTTTGTTGGGATGGAAGACAAAGTTGTCTCAAATGGACATTTTCTTTGCTGTTTTTGTTTAAAAGCTACACGTGAGGGGCGCATGCGCCCGGTGTTCCGGGGAGGTCATGCTTTAGACTCCGTCCTCCTCCGACATTGAAGGGGAATCCGCGCCGCTCACCCTGACTAAAACGATCCACTTACCGTATCGCTAGACGGAGGTGGCAACGGACGTCACGGCCATGTCTTCCGCCGGTCCCAAATCGCAACAACGGGGGAGATCTGCAGGTGAGAGGCAGACTCGCAGTCCAGCCAAAATGGCGCCGCAGCACAGCACACAGCGGCAGCCACACGAGGCCTCCCTGTCCCATTCCAACAGAGAGGACACAGACAGCAGAGCCAGCTCTCCCTCGGTCTGATTCCTCACAGAGGGACCTTCTTAAGAGAATAGACCGTATGCTGCAGAAAGCACTACAGCAAACATCTAAGCAGATCACAGATAAATTGACAAAATAAATCTGTGATCTGGGGCACAGAACATCCGATCTAGAAGCCAGGATGGATGTCACTGTGGTGGCCCTGGAAACGCATGACAGAGAGCTGGATGCCATGAAAGATGATAATGCTCTCCTATCTAAACTAGAAGACCTAGAGAATAGATCACGCCGCTCAAACCTCAGGATTAGAGGGATACCTGAATCTATTCTAGACCTTCCAGCATTTACAACGGCTCTGCTACAAGAACTGGCTCCATCCATACCACCCAAGAGATTGGAGTTTCAACGCATCCACAGAGCCCTAACACGCTGCCAGTCGAACGGCCCACCACGCGGCATCATCGCAAAATTCCTATATTTTCGCTCCAAGGAAATCATACTTCAAGAAGCCCGCACCAAACAACCCCTCACTTTCCAAGGGCATGAATACCAGATATTTGCAGACCTAGCTCCATCCACCATAGCAAAACAACGAGAACTGAAACCAGCACTGCAGATTTTACAACACCACAAAATCCAGTACAGGTGGTGTTTCCCCTTTAAATTATCATTCTTTTATCAAGGTCGTCAACACCACGCTTCTTCCCTCCAAGAGCTAAACGCAACCCTTGAGGAACTCCATCTGTCCCCTAATTCTTCGGATTGCCATCAAGAGCCCACTACTTTGGATGTTATTGCCCAGATGAAAAAATCCACCTCTTCCACGCGGAGACCACCCCTGATGCCATCACCACCCCGTCCGGCCACGAGATCGACCACGCGACACTGACTCAGAATCGATTGGATGAGGGTAGCTGTAGACTGACACAGTCGATCCACACTAATACAGCAGCTTTTATGTGAAATTGCTGTTAAGTTGCTTTTGAAATGCTACCTAATCCTTGTCTTTACGTTCAACAAGGGAAAACAGTTGATAGTGTTATTTGTCCCTAAACAATTGCAGATGGTATACCTTTAACTTTACTGATTTTGGGTGGACACGTGCTGTTATGTTTTAGATGGTGCCTGTTCATCCAACTGCGATAGGGGGAGTTAATGCTCCTAATGTTCTCATGTTGTTATATAGCCCCCTTATGGAGTTGCAATGAGCCAGAGACTAAACTGTTATCATTGTGGTTATTGTTACCCAGTAGATGGTTGTTTATTTATACTTTACTGCGGGTTCCCCATGCGGTGTCGGAGGTGCACTGCCCATTCGCCACCCACTCTTCTCCCTCCTCCCAGCCGATAGGCTCGGATCAGAGATGACCCATCTGCCCAGGGGAGCGGTCTGTCACGTGATGCGTGATGGGCGGCTGGCCCCTGGTCAGACCTCGCAGCCCAGACTGCACTACACTCACTATCTTTCTTTCCAACCTGCCTACCTATACTCCTGCATCCCACCCCTTCCCCCGAGCGCGTCGCCTGACCCCCCATGGTTGCCCTATGACCTGAGCTACCTGCTTGCACTACCGCCATGACAGCCCTGCAATGCCTAACCCTCAATGTCAAAGTGTTCAACTCTCCCAATAAACGTAACCAAGCATTTCGTCAATTCCGCTCTAGACACATAGACATTGTATGTCTCCAGGAGACCCACTTCTCACGCTCGTCCCACCCAAAATACTTCCATCACCAATTCCCACAAGTATACATGGCCAATGCAGATACCAAACATAGGGGAGTTTTAATCGGTTTTGGTCGCTCGGCACAATTCATCTGCCAAAAAGAGATACCGGACCCATCAGGGAGATACCTAATCCTGACAGGAACCATTCGAGATGCGGAGGCAACCATAGTCACCTACTACGCACCCAATTCCAATCAGGTCCCCTTTTTTAGACACTTGTTCACAACTATAGCTACACATCAACGGGGCACCCTCCTCCTATGCGGTGATTCAAACTTAACAGTCCACCATAGCATTGACCGATCTAACGTCACAGTCACCCCAGGTGATGCCTCTAGAACTTTCCGTCAGCTACTATTCCAGCATGCCCTAGTGGACTGTTGGCGAGAAATCAATCCGACCTCCAGAGACTATACCTTTTACTCCCACCCACACAACTCATTTTCAAGGATAGACCACTACTTCACCTCTCATGCCACCCTACCATCAATCACAAGCGCTACCAGTCAACCGTTCTCATGGACTGACCACAAGGGCGTTATAATACACCTTACCTCTTTTTGGTCAGAATCGGTCGACCGCACGTGGTCAATGAATGATTCCCTGCTAACTGACGAAGGCATACGCTCCACCATACACGCGGCCCTTGCGGACTACATAACCCTAAATTACACCCCAGAGGTCTCCTCCATGACGCTATGGGAAGCGCATAAAACGGTACTTAGAGGGGAATGCATCCGTGTTGCATCCACCCTTAAAAAGAAGAGACAGTCCCGCTTAAAATTGCTTGAAGACGAATATACGAAACCACACATACACATTACACCCAACCCAGCACAATAAATCTTTATTAGATACTGCTAGACGTAATCTAAATCTACTCTTAACCAATATAGCTGATAAGAGTTTACGCAGGACCCAACATAAGTTCTATCTCCACGACAACAAACAAGACTCATTACTAGCCTGTAGATTGAGGACAATAGACTTGTCTCCTTTCTCACCTTTTTACTGTTAATATATTGGTAAACATTTTTTGGGTTCTTTTTACTATCTGCGGCGATATGCTTTTCACACTCAGTTTTAGCTGCCCGGATTTCTAGTTTGCATTTTTTGTTACATTCTTTGTTACATTCTACAACGTTGACCTACTGACACAAACCATGACCAATCTGTCACTACCAACCCTAACTGAAGCCCAACGCGACTCCATGGACATGCCAATTACAGTTCTTGAGGTGAAAGCGGCCATAAAATCCCTTACGCCTAACAAACGACCCGGCCCCGACGGCTTCACGGAAACTTACTACAAAAAATTCAGCGAACTATTGACCCCACTACTAACTAAAGCATTAAACACCCTCAGAGTAAATGGAAGGTTCAGACAGGAATCCCTAGCGGCCACAGTGTGCATGATCCCAAAAATAAACTCAGACCACACCACTTGGTCGAATTTTAGACCAATATCGCTTTTAAATATAGACATCAAGATCCTAGCTAAAATCCTTGCTACTAGGCTTAATGGACTAATAGGGGACCTTATCCATAGGGACCAGGTGGGTTTTATGCCACGTCGACAAGCTGGAGACAATGTCCGCAGAACAATGTCTCTTGATAGACCTGGTGAGGAAACGAAAAATTCCGTCGCTGCTTCTATCACTAGACATGCATAAAGCATTTGATTCATTGTCCTGGCCCTACCTGTTTGATATGCTGCGCCGCTGGGGATTTGGTACAGAATTTTGCACCTGGCTCTCAGCACTCTATTCCTCCCCAGTGGCATCAGTGAAATATGCAGGTTATAAATCAATGCTCTTCCCAATCTCTAGAGGGACACGTCAAGGATGCCCCTTGTCCCCCCTCCTATTCGCCCTAGCTATCGAACCCCTAGCTGCTATGATACGGGCGCATCCAGACATAACGGGCATTTCGGTAGCAGGACAACACCATAAGCTATGCCTCTTCGCTGACGACATCCTATTATATATTTGCAAACCACATATATCTCTACCCAACCTAATGTCACTTTTGGATACCTTCCGGCAGCTCTCAGGGTTGACAGTCAACCCAACTAAATCTAAGATTCTAAATCTGTCCTTACCTACTCACCTCAGAACACCATTGGAGGACAAATTCCCATTTCAGTGGGTACCAACCTCCCTTTCATATTTGGGCATACACCTTACCCCCTCCCTCCTATCGCTATATGCAGCAAATTACCCACCACTGCTCACCAAAAACTCACTAACCTATTAAAGATATGGCACACTTATCCCCTCTCCTAGTTAGGGAAGATAGCTGCAGTCAAAATGACATTACTGCCTAAGTTATTATACCCCTTTCGAGTTCTACCGATCACAATTCCATCCCATATCCTGAGGGGACTCCAACACAAAATTTTCAAATTCATATGGTCCAACAAAAAACCACGTCTGTCCAGGACGGTTATGTACCAATCCAGATCAGCAGGGGGATTGGGTGTCCCCAACATCCAAAAATACTTTCAAGCTGCACAAATAGCGACTGTCGCTAAATATCACGCCACTTGGGAGCCACCTTTGTGGATCTCCCTAGAGGCGATCGACTGTGACCCAATAGCCATTGACAACCTCCTGTGGATAAGACCTGTAGCGAGATCACACATCAATAACCCAATCACTCGCCACTCCCTCAGCATATGGGATTCCGTTAAGTATTCCAGCGGCCTTATTTCCCCGCACCTTCCCCTCATGTCAATGGTTCACAACCCGTTGTTCCTCCCTGCTATTGAATCCCCCTCACTATACCATAACTGGAGCACAAATAAAATAACGCTCCTGCATAAGCTCACCTTACACAATAGAGTAGTTCCATACCCTGACTTACAAACTCAGTTTGACCTCCCCTCAAGCGAGATATTTAGATACCTACAAATCAAGCACTTACCACTTACCTACAAACCACACGCCGGGCTTAATCTCACAACTATACTCCTCCTTGCTGACTGAAACGGGCCCACCACATCACACATACATGGACCGCTGGCAAACAGATCTCCAAATCACGATCGATGAAGACAATTGGTCCCAAATATGGGAAAGCACGAAGTCAAGCTCCAAAAATGCTTTGACTCTTGAGGCGAACTATAAGGTGCTTCTTAGATGGTACATAGTACCCACTCAGGCGGTACACTTCATGCCAGAGAGTGATGGCCTCTGCACCAGGGGATGTGGTAACAGCGGAACGTATGTCCACATGTGGTGGTCATGCCCGGTGGTGGCCGCCTTCCACGGAAAGTCTTCAGAATCATTTCAATTGCATTAAACAAACACATATCACCTACACCTCAAGACGCCCTACTAAACGTACGGTCGATAGGTATTACTACCCTACAATTTAAACTCATGCTACAAATATTGTCCGCGGCCAAACGTACTATAGCTAGAGCTTACGGCCCGCATCCTAGACTGCATGCCCAAATTTGAAAAAATGTGGGACCCATGGATCACACATTATCTACCACCATCCTTCGATCGGCAACCAGTGTCGCTTTAGCACGAGATCCAGGTATCCTGTCACAACCTACCGGGTCATCCATGGGGAAGCTGGACGGTAGCGCTCGCTCTATACCCCCCCCCCCTCTCTTCATCTCTTTCTCTTCTCTCTACTGTCTCAACTTTGAGACACAGAAACACTCACCTGATTCTGGAGGACAAGCGATTTTTGATGACTTTGTATATCTGCCTAAAAGATGTTCCACGTTATCGCTTTCCTCTAATGTTGTTTACTCAATGGCCAGCATTTAAGGTGGCCGCCACGAGTCTGTTTACACTGTTATGATGTTACATAAGTATATACATCAACAATATGTTTACATGTAACCAGAATGTGTGGTTATGATGATGTTTTATTGTGACAAAACTTGAAAACCAATAAAATCTTTTGAAAAAAAAAAGCTACACATGTCTCCATCTATCTCCAACAATTATGTAATACTCAATACACACACTTTGTACACCTGCTGTATATGATGTAAAATGTTCAAACAGACAGTTACCAAAAGCTACATGACTTTAAAAGGGGGCTCCAATCAAAACAGTTACATTGCTAGTTGGTGCTTTTTCTGTGTAGTCCCTGAAAAATGCATGTATAATTTTGTACTATTTAGCACAACTGCTTTTAAACCAAAAGTAAAACTATTCGTTTTATATTTGTCTGGAGTTTTTCCGGCTCCATGCAAAGAAAAATCCACTAAGGTTATCAGAGAAACACAAGACCCCTGCCAAATACTGTACTAGCGAAATGACTGTGTGCAAAAATGTACTGTAGTAATCAACAGCCTTTTTCTGGACAACTTTAGAGAATGTTGAACTCTAGCAAGAGAGTTTTTGGATGTGCCAATCCTGATGTGGTCCTGGACTGGAACAAACCATGTGGCAATTGCAAGCACTGTATGTCTGGATGGTTGCAGGAAATCAGAGGGTAAACCTATGGCTAATGAGAATCCCAACAGGAAATGGAGTAACTATAATGAAGGTTTGCAGCAATGTAAGAAACCTTACATTTGCTGTGTTTTCTTCCTTTGGCAGTCACAATTTTTAAAATTTAAATTGGATCTCTTCCTTTGGATAAACAAAGGCATCATGCCAAGATATTGTTACTTAACAGTATAGACTGTTGCTGCATAAACAAGCTTAAACATTCTTCAATTGTGGATTAAAAATATTAATACAGCCTCTATGGTAAGTGTGAAGTAAATTCAAACTGGCTTTGCTGCTTTTTTGAATCACAGAAGTACATTTACTACATTACTAATGCCTGCTCTCTGTTGACAGTGCAGAGCTGCACTGCAGCCGGGAAGGGTCCTGGCAATATTGTCTAAGTGACGGTTGGCTCTGCCCCAATCTAGAGCCAGAGCCAACCGTGCATGCCCCCTCCCCTGTCCCTTCAGAAAGTTAGTTCCTTGTTTTAAGAAAGAAGTATATAAGAAATCCAAGGATTCATAAAACAGGCATGTTTCCCAATAACAGGCATGCCTGTAAGTCGCTTCTTCCAAGGAAGCACAGCAGGCCAGCATTTTAGCCATATGAACCGTCGGATATGGACAGACAAGAGAACTATCCTAAAAATTTGTCTAAAGATATCCACCACACCATCTACACAGTAGCACAAAGAAAGAGTTCTAATCATTTTAAAATGGCAGGGCCCATTAAGATAGACCCAGGGTCCCCAGCCATAGCTTTTGACACACACCCATAGTAGCAACAGCAGGTTGCATAGCAGGGTCTGCAAGGAAAAATAAGGCCTTAAAGAGGGCTTCTAGGCTATTGGTTCTTGAAAACAGAAACACCCTCAGCAGGGACTGTTAACCTCCTGTTCAAAATAGTTAGGAACAGCCCATTCTTTGAGGAAGACCTCTTCAAATCGGACATTGCTGAACAAACTGTTAAAATGGACTAAACAGTTTTTTAGGGTGATCCCAGTCAATATACAACAGTGGCTGTAAATGTATATTTACAAGGAAGGTCTTGGCAGGTTTGGGGATTTTTATGAAACCCACACTAGTGACCTTCAGGCGGCTCTAACAGTAAACAATCATGTATCCACAAGGACAGAAATAGTGTCCTCGAGCTTGGAAGCGATATCAAGAGACAGGTCCTGTTCCTAAGCTGAGTTCACAACCCCTTCCTCCTCCCCAGGGAGTGCACAATAGAAAGGTTGGAGGGGGACTCTGATGGGGAAGGACACTTTTGTCCTTTGCAGTGTGGTGATGTCAACAGTTCAGACATTTTCTCCATAAATCCTTACTGTAATAAAGTCCTATCTGGATAGCAGGGTGGAGGAAGGTGCCCTGGGGGGTGCTGATGAGGACCCTGAGGTGGAGTAAAGGGGAAAAGTAGGAAAGTATAGGGCTAGCAGAAACAGTGTCCCCATAGGGAATAAAACCCTCCCCAGAAACCCTGTTAAGCTATGAGGACCCAGAGACTGTGATCCACACCTCCTCGCATCTATGATCTGCCACTTTGTGACATGGAACCTCCATATTCATTACTGTGAAGGTGGGAGCGTCAAGCTAAAGAATCGGTTAGTAGAGAGCGTGACTCCTTTGCAAAAGCAAAGTCACATCAACACCCGGTAGTAGTGAAATGTTTGGGACCCCTTTTAGGTTTTTGTTGTGTCCCCACTGGTGAGATTCACCCTCTTTAGTTTTCCTGTAGACCATTTTCACCAAGAAGGTGATATTTTACAGCTTTCTCTGTAAAAAGCAGTGAACGGCTTTCTACTCACTTTGTAAAGAATTTCTCTCTCTGCCTGTTGTGTCTCTGGGACAGGAAATGAATGGACATCTAATCTACAGAACTTACAGAGCAAAAAACAAACAGGGGTTTTCATTCTTCCTTACTCCATCCAAAAGTAAAAAAAAGTTTTCTATACATAAACTTTAAGCTGTTTTTTTAAGTTGTAGAATTAGTTGGAAGCTACAAACGTTTGGGGTAAAAAAATTTTTATGTCATGAAGGTGGTCAGACTGTCTCTCCTGGGAGAAAAATAACAGTGTTACTCACCTGATCCTCAGAGCTGGCTCAAAGGTTGTATACTTCAGTGGGTTTTAGTTTTACTGCACCATGAGTCCATGCTATATTTTTTTCTGAGCTGACCGGGTGTCTTGAGTAGTTAAATTGGAGGTCTATTGTCAGCACTGGAGACGTTGAGGATTGTACACCGGAGAAGGGAATCGGAGAAGGAGAGCTGCATTATATTGATGTATATGACCATCTTTAGCTTGATGGTCCCATACTCCTGGTGAACGCGGTCATTTATTTCGGTTGTCAGTGATTGAGCATGACACAAGTATTGGGAAATTGAACACAGAATATGTAAATGGAAGGACTTTTGAATGGACACATGTACATACATGAATGTTTAATTAGTGTTGTTCAATTTTTTGTCACATAGAGATGGTGGCACTTATTTATTTGCTTATCTATTTACTTATTCACCAGTTTTTTCACTTGATATTTATATTTTAATTATTTATTT